>NC_086102.1:106801767-106924267 GCF_963921235.1 Mobula hypostoma | reverse complement strand
CTCTCTCTCTCCACCCCCCCCCGGCCCCCTCCCTCTCTCCTTCTTTCTCTCCCGGTCCCCTCCCTCCCTCTCTCTCCCAGACCCCTCCTCCTATCTCTGTCTCCCAGACCCCTCCTCTCTCTCTCTCTCTCTCTCTCTCTCTCTCTCTCTCTCTCTCTCTCTCTCTCTCTCCCCCCCCCCAGGTCCCCTCCCTCTCTCTCTCTCTCCAGGCCCCCTCCCTTTGTCTCTCTCTCTGCCCCCTCTCTCTTCCCCCCTTCTTCTCCCCCTCACGCGCTCTCCCCCCTCTTTCTCCCTCCCCGTCTCTCTCCCTCCCCCCGATCCCTCTCTCGCTCTCGCTCTCTGTCCCGGCCCCTTCCCCTCTCTCTCCCCCCACTCCCGGCCCCCTCCCACACTCCCCCTCTCTCCCCCTCTCTCCCCCTCTCTCCCCCTCTCTTACTCTCACACCCCCCCTCTATCTGTCTGTCTGTCTCTCTTTCTCCCCCCTCTCTCCCCTCCCCCTCACTCTCCCCTCCCCCCTCTCTCTCCCCCCTCCCCCCTCTCCTCCACCCCCCTCGGTTTTCTCTCCCTCCCTCTCTCCCCTCCCTCTCTCCCCTCCCCCCTCTTTCCCCCTCTCCCCCTCTCTCTTCCGCCCTCCTTCTCCCCCTCACGCGCTCTCCCTCCTGGTCCCTCCCTCCCTCTCTCGCTCTCTCTCTCTCTGTCCCGGCCCCTCCCTCTCTCTCTCTCCCCCTCCCTCTCTCCCCCCCTCCCCCTCTCTCTCCCTCTCTCTCCCTCTCTCCCCCCTCTCCCCCTCTCCCCCTCTCCCCCTCTCCCCCTCTCCCTCTCTCCCTCTCTCCTTCTCTCCCTCTCTCCCCCCTCTCTCTCTCTCTCTTACTCTCACACCCCCTCCCTTTCTGTCTCTCTCTCTTTCTCCCCTCACTCTCCCCTCCCCCCTCTCTCTCCCCCCACCCCCCTCTCCTCCACCCTCCGGTTTCCTCTCCCTCCCTCTCTCCCAGCCACCCCTCTCTCTCTCCCAGCCACCCCTCTCTCTCTCCCCTCCCTCTCTCTCTTTCCCCCCTCTCTCTTTCCCCCTCTCTCTTCCCCCCTCTCTCCTCCCCCTCTCCCCCTCTCCCCCCTCTCCCCCTCTCCCCCTCTCCCCCCCCCCCCTCCCCCCTCTCCCCCTCTCCCCCTCTCTCCCCCTCTCTCTCCCCCTCTCTCCCCCCTCTCTCTCTCCCCCTCTCCCTTCCCCCATCTCTCTCTCCCCTCTCTCTCCCTCCCCTCTCTCTCCTCTCCCATACTCTCTTTCTCTCTCCCCTCTCCCCCTCCCTCTCCCTCCTCCCTCCTCCCCCTCCCTCTCTCTCCTCCCTCCCCCTCCCTCTCTCTCCCTCTCTCCCCAGCCTCCCCTCCCTCTCCCTCCCAGCCACCCCTCTCCATCCCTCCCTCTCTCTCCCCCTCTCTCCCCTCCCCCCTCTCTCACCCCTCCCCTCCCCTCTCCCCCTCCCCTCTCCCCCTCCCCCCAGCTTTCTCTCCCTCCCAGCCACCCCTCTCGCTTTCTCCCTCTCTCCCAGTCACCTCTCTCTCTCTCTCACTGCCAACCCCTCACTCTGTCTCTGCCCTCTCCCTTGTGCCCCACACCATCCCACTCTGCCCCGCGCCCCCTGCCCCCTCTCGCTCTCTGCCAGCCACCCCTCACACTCTCTCTCCCTCCCAGCCATCTCTCTCCCAGCCCTCACTCTGCCCCGCGCTGCTGCTCTCTGCCCTGCACCCTCTGTCCTCTCTCTCTCCCAACCTCCTGCTCTCTCTCCCAGCCCTCACACTGTGTCTTCCAGCTGACATACTCTCTTTCTCTCTCTCTCTCTCCCCCAGCCGTCACTCTTTCTCTCTCCCAGCCTTCACTCTCACTCTTTTTCCCAGCTCCCTCTGCCCCGCACACCCCTCTCCCACAACCCCTCCTCTCCCCTCTCCCCTCCTCTCCTCCCCTTCTTCTCCCTCTCTCTCCAAACATCTCACTCTCCTGCCCCCCTCGCTCACATCTTTCCTACACACTCCACCTCTCTCCAACTTCGCCTCCCCTTCCCCTACTCCCTACCTCTCCCCTTCCCCTTCATCCTCTCTCTTCAAACCCCTCACCCTCTCTGTCTCCCATTCTCTCTCCTTGCTTCCCTTTCATTCCTCACTCTCTCCTGCACCCACAGTCTCCCACCTCCCCCTCTCCCTCCCTCTCTCCCCCCCACCCCCTCTCCCTCCCCTTCTCCCCTCCCTCTCTCCCTACCCCCCTCTCTCCTTTCTCCCCCTTCCAACCCCCTCTCTCCCTCCCTCTCCCTACCCCTCTCTCCCTCCCCTTCACCCCCTCCCTCCCCCTCTATCCCTCCCCTTCTCCCCTCCCCCTCTGTCTGTCCCCTCTCTCTCTCCCCCTTCCCCCTCCCTCCCACTCCCTACCCCATCCTCCCCCTTCCTCCCCCTACTCCCTCCTCTCTCCCTCCCCCCTCCCCTGCCTGTTTTTCCTCTCTCACACCCAGCTCATCGGATGACTAGTTTGCATCTTACTCTGTTTCATGTTTATTCGTCATTGCGTATGTGGGTGTAAATCATTTTTTGAGTTATTATTTCAAGCCAAAAATAAATCCTCTTTTTATAACAAGAGAAAGCTAAATCAATGTCACTTGTTAATTTAAGTTACTTCTGACCTGATAGTGCAATCAAAGGAAGAATCTAATTCTTAACCATTTGTGGCTCTGTCTGTGCTTTTCCTGAAGTAATCTCCTTTCTGCAGCATTGTGATTTCCAGTCTCTCAGACAAGTTTCGGCACTGAGGCATATATAGGATAGATAAATAGGATGTTATTCCCTGGAGTTGCTGAGAATAGAGAGGGTTGACAGAGGTGTTTAAAATTATGAGGGCTATAGATAGTGTAGATGCAAGCAGTCTTCTTCCATTGAGGTTGGGTGAGACTGGACTAGAAGCATAGGTTAAGGGAGAAAATTGGACTATTTAAAGGGGAATCTGAGGGGGAGCTTCTTCACAGAGTGTGGAGTGAGCTGCCTGCAGAAGTGGTGGACATGGATTTCATTGTAACATTTAAGAGAAGTTTGGATCTGTAGTGAGAGGGAGGAGTGTGGAGAGCTGTGGTCCATGTGCAGGTCAGTGGGATTAGGCAGAGGAACAGATAGGCACAGAAAGCTCTGTGTCTGTGCTGTCGTGCTTTATGACTCTATAAACAAAGACTTATGTAGAGAGGAAACTTCTCAATTCTTAATAAGAGGCAGTAAAATGAAAACTGAACGCAAAATAAAGTGTTACCATTACGGGGAAAATGCAGTGCAGGTCGACAAATACAGTGCAAGGGCAACAATGAGATAGACTGGGAAATCAAGAGTTTGTCTCTGAGAGTAGCAGAGATCCATTCACATGTTCAATAACAGTGGATTTGAAACTGTTCTTGAGCCAGGCGGTATATCCTTTTACTCTTTGATAGCTTCTGCTCCAAAGGGGAGGAGAGAAGAGAGGGTGTGTGGGATGGCAAGAGTCCTTGATTAAGTTGGCTTCTTTACCGAGGTAGCAGAAAGTGTATACAGTCAGCGGAGGAGAGGCCAGTGTGTCTGGAAGTCCAGGGTGTCTACACAATTCTTGTTTTCTTCAGCAGAGCAGTTTTCATACCAAGCTGTGAAGCATTCTGTTACACTTTATTCTGCATTGTTAGTGGTTTAGCCTGTTCCACCTCAATGTACTGTGTAATGATCTGATCTGTATGAACAGTGTGCAGGACAAGCTTTTCACTGTATTTTTGGTAAATGTGACAATATTAAGCCAATTTCAGTTCCAGTCTGGATAGGATTCTTTCTGAAATGCACCTGTAAAACTCAGTGAGGGCCAGTGGGAACATGCCTGATTTTCTTCACCTTCTGAGGAAGTAGAGGTACTGGTGAGTTTTCTTGACAGTGGAGGCCATGTGATTTAAAGAATATCTGGAGGTTCTGAAAAATACATGCATTGGTCAATCAAGAGAATACAGGAGATGGAGATCAGGGGGCTTTAGTTCAGAGAGTGGGGAATCAGGCATATACAGTGCCTATGAAAAATATTCACCCCCTTGGAAGTTTTCATGTTTTATTGTTTTACAACATTGAATCAGTAGATTTCATTTTGGCTTTTTTGACAGTGATCAACAGGAAAAGACTTGTGTCAAAGTGAAAACATCTCTACAAAGTGATCTAATATAATTAGAAATATAGAACAAAATAATTGATTGCACAATTATTTACCCCCTTCAAGCCAGTATTTAGTAGATGCACCTTTGGCAGCAATTACAGCCTTCAGTCTGTGTGGATAGGTCTCTATCAGCTTTGCACATCTGGACACTGCAATTTTTCCCCCATTCTTCTTTACAAAACTGCTCAAGATCTGTCAGATTGCATGGGGATCATGAATGAACAGCCCTTTTCAAGTCCAGCCACAAATTCTTAATTGGATTGAGGTCTTGACTAACTCGGCCACTCCTGGACATTAACTTTGTTGTTTTTAAGCCACTCCTGTGTAGCTTTGGCTTTATGCTTGGGGTCATTGTTTTGCTGGAAAACAAATTTTCTCCCAAGTCGCAGTTTTCGTGCAGACTGCATCGGGTTTTCCTCCAGGATTTCCCAGTGTTTTGCTGCATTCATTTTACCCTCTACCTTCACAAGCCTTCCAAGGCTTGCTGCAGTGAAGCAACCCCACAGCATGATGCAGCCATCACCATGCTTCACAGCAGGGATAGTGTTTTGATGATGTGTGATGTTTGGCTTACACCAAACATAACATTTAGTCTAATGGCCAACAAGTTTGATATTGGTTTCATCAGGCCATAGAACCTTCTTCCATCTGACTTCAGAGTCTCCCACATGCCTTCTGGCAAACTCTGGCTGAGATTTCATTAGGCTTTCTCTTTACCACTCTCCCATAAATCTGCAACTAGTGAAGCCCCTGGGCAACAGTTCTTGAATACACGGTCTCTCCCATCTCAGCCACTGAAGCTTGTAACTCCTCCACATTTATCACAGGTCTCATCCTCATTTCTTGCATGGTCACCTAATTTTTGAGGATGGCTCACTCTAGGCAGAATTACAGCTGCAACCAAATTCTTTGCACTTCTTGATGATTAACTTAACTGTACTCCAAGAGATATTCAGTGATTTGGAAATTTTCTTGCATCCATCTCCTGACTTGTGCTTTTCAATAACCTTTTCACAGAGTTGCTTGGAGTGCTCTTTTGTCTTCATGATGTAGTTTTTGCCAGGATACAGACTCACCAGTCGTTGGACCTTCCATATATAGGTATATTGTTACTGCAATCAATTGGAACACTATGACTGCACACAGGTGATCTCCATTGAACTAATTACGTGACTTCTAAAACAAATTGCCTGCACCGGTGATGATTTGGTGTGTCATATTAAAGGAGGTGAATACTTACCTAATCGATTATTTGTGTTTCTATTTGTAGTTAATTTAGATGATTTTGTAGAGAACTGTTTGCACTTTGACACAAAATGTCTTTTTCTGTTGATCAGTATCAAAAAAGCCAAATTGAATCCACTGTGATTCAGTGTTGTAAAACAGTAAAACATGAAAACTTCTGGGGGGGTGGTGGGTGAATACTTTTTATAGACACTGTAACAAAGAGTCAAGATACCAGCGCCATCTTGCATGTGAAAATGCATAAAACTACAGAGGCTGGAAACTTGGAACAAAAACGGAAAATGCTGGAAACACTCAGCATGTCAGGCAGCACCTGTGTAGAGAGAAACAGGGTTAATATTTCAGGGGCCCAGAATGATCTGCTTGGAGTGGTGGTGGTGGCAAGTACAATACGAGGCATTCAGGAGGCTTGTCACCAAATTCTCGTATGTGTATGGTTGAGAGCATTCTCCCAGGCTGCACGACAGCCTGGTGTCAGTCAGTCAGTGGGTGCCGTCCCGAATCTGGGGTTGGCGGCTATGCACCTCCATCTTCTTCGATCTTGCGATAGCACTGAGTACAGCCTCTCCTCCAGTTTGTTCTCACTGGTCACCTTGGCACCGCCTGCCGCTGCCCCCCGCCGCCGAACTCGAGCCCTGGTATAGGCTCCAACATTGCTGCAAAGGATTGTAGGCTCACTCAGTTCCATCACGGGCACAGGCCTCCCCACTACTGAGGACAACTTCAAGATGTGGTGCTTCAGGAAGGCAGCATCCATCATGAAGGACCCTCACCATCCGGGACATGGCCTCTTCTCACTACTACCATCAGGGAGGAGGTACAGGAGCCTCCATTCAGTGATTCGGGGATAGCTTCTTCCCCACTGATTTCTGAATGGTCCATAAACCACAAACACTACCTTGTTGTTCCTGTCTTATTTTAGTACTGTTTGTAATTTATGCCTTTGAACTGTAATGCTGCCACAAAAGAACAAATTTCATGCCTTATAAGATGGTGAAATTAAATCTGATTCTGATAGATACATAATGTGCAGGAAACGGAAGGTATGGAGATTGTACAGGCAAAAGGGGTTACTTGAGTTGGTCATTTGATTAGTCTGGCACAATATTGTTGTGCACCAACCTCCCCTCTGTGGATTCTGTCTATACTTCTCACTGCCTCAGTAAAGCAGCCAGCAAAATCAAACCTACCCAGCCCAGACATTCCCTCTTCTCCCTCTCCCCCATCGGGCAGACGATACAAAGCCTGAAAGCACGTACCACCAGGCTCAAGGACAGCTTCTATTTCAATTATCAGATTCTTGTACAGACCTCTAGTACAATAAGATCAAGGATGAAGAATGCTTTTGCATTTATTTTACATCTACATGGAGTAAGAATTCTCTATGGTGTGTTGGTCAGGGTGCAACATACAACAACGTTCATCAACTATAAACAATAATATAAAAATAAAGTTAGAGGTTTAAGTACGGATATTGAATAAAATATGCATAAGTACATAAATGTCAGCATGTATTTACAATGTAAACATCATGATAAAAAAGCGGTTTAAATTATTTACAGTGCAGTGCAGTGACTGAGGTAATAGATAGAGGGGGGTGTGGAGGTTACTAACTAGAATGGTTGATCAGATTATTTGTCTGGCAGAAGAAAGTTTTAAGGTGGAGTGATAGACTCTTGATCTCACAAACTACCTCCTTCTGATATTGTACTTTGTGGTTAACTGCACTGTAACTTTTGGTAGCTTTTACATGTTAGATTCTGATTCAGATTTGTTTATCACATGTCCATTGAAACATACAGTGAAATGCACCATTTGATTTAACCACCAAGGATGTGCTGGGGACAGCTACAAGTGTCGCCACACTTTCTGGCACCAACATGGAATGCCCACCAGGTTCAGCAGAGCTCCACAGGACACACCAAGCAGCAAAGCAGTAGCAGCTAAACAACCCCTCCTCCCATCCATCCATCTACCCACCCATGTACACAGTCCTCTAACCCCAGGACAGGCCGTCTTCTTTGGCCTCCATCCTCCAATGGGCTCATGGATTTGAAGATATTAGGCCTACGACTTTATTCTGCCTTGTTATTGTTTTACCTTATTCTAGCTCAATGCACTGTGTAACTCTGTATGAACAGTATGCAAGACAGGCTTTTCACTGTACACGTGACAATTATAAACCAAGATCATTGTGGGCAGAAGACTCTGGTATTGTGCTGTATGTTTTAGGTCCAGGACTCCCTGTCAGAGAAGGGGAAAGGGTAGGGAGAGAAAGGGATTGCCTGTGGTGCCCGAACAGGACCAGAGTTGATAGTTCTTCCTGTGAGAGGGGAATTGGGGCATTGCTACATGCTGACTGAGTCGTCACAGGGATGATGGGTGAATGCTTGAGCCTGGGTAGACACTGGTCCACTGAAGGAGTCTGAGCTAAATGGTTGCTATGATCCTGTTGCCATGACACTGTTGCTAAGCTGCTGGAGGCCTTGAGGCCTATAGTGCGCACAGTGGCTCAAAAGCTGTGCGTATCTGAAAGGAAACCCAATATTCCTGTTGCCTTACTCATTCCCTTTCCTTTTTTGAAATCAGAGGACAGGAAAGGGTCAAAGTCAAAGTAAATTTATCATCAATTTATCACCACATCCTACTCTGATATTCATTTTCTTACAGGAAAATAAAGAAATACAATAGCATTTATGAAAATCTAGACTTAAACACTGACAAACAGCCAGTGTAGAAAAGAAGATAAATTGTGCCAATGAAAAGAATAAATAAATAACATGAATTGTACAGAGTCTGTAGGTTGTAGGAGTTTATTGTTGTATAGGTGAAATGAAATACTTGCAGCAGGATCACTGGAACATAGCTTTCACAAGTTAAATATAAATTAAAATAAATTATACAATCAGCTATATATTATGATCTGAGTTATAGAAAGTATAAGTGAAGTATAAAGATATTGAAAATATAAATAGTTTATATTATAATTTTCTATAATATAAATTATAGGATGCTGTTGGTACAAAATGCTGCAATGTAGTACAAAGTGGTCTTGGTGTTGCAATATTGAGGTGGTGATTAGGCTTCTGCTGATTGATTCAGGAACTGAATGGTTGTAGGGAAGTAGCTGTTCTTGAACCTGTTGGTGTGGGACTTCAAGCTTCTGTACCTCCTGCCAGATGATAGCTGCGAGAAGAAGGCATTGCCTGGATGGTGGATCTTGCCTTATTGGGCCAGTGCCTTGTGTAGATACTGCCAGTGGTGAGGAGGGATAGGCTCTTGATGAATTGGGCTAAGTCCACTCTCTCTGCAGCTCCTTGCATTCTCACGCATTCAAGTTGTTGCAGAAGACCGCAATACAATCAGTCAGGATGCTTTCAACTGTACATTTATAGAAGTTGGTCAGTATCAGAATTAGAATCATATTTATTATCGCTGACATGTAATATGAGGTGAGTTGTTTTGCAGCATTACTGCAATGGAAAGACATACAATTCTATCAATTGCAAAAATAGTGTTTAAAAAAAGGGTGTGTTCATTAGTTACATAATGTTACAATAAGAAACATATAAAACATAAACACTGCAAAAACAGAGTAAAATAGTGAGGTAGCGTTCATGGATCCATGGACCATTCAGAAATCTGATGGTAGAGGAGAAGAGCTTGTTCCTAAAATGTTCAGTGTGCATCTTCAAGCTTCTCTACCTCCTCCCGGATGGTGATAATAAAAAGAGGACATATCCCAGGTAGATGCCACGTCCTTGAGTCACTGCCTTCCGAATAAGACTTGATGATGGGGAGAGTTATGCCCATATTCATAGAAACCATAGAAAAACTACAGCACAGAAACAGGCCTTTTGGCCCTTCTTGGCTGTGCGGAACCATTTTCTGCCTAGTCCCACTGACCTGCACACGGACCATATCCCTTCATACACCTCCCATCCATGTATCTGTCCAATTTATTCTTAAATGTTAAAAAAGAACCTGCATTTACCACCTCGTCTGGCAGCTCATTCCATACTCCCACCACTCTCTGTGTGAAGTAGCCCCCCCCTAATGTTCTCTTTAAACTTTTCCCCCTTCACCCTTAACCCATGTCCTCTGGGTTTTTTCTCCCCTTGCCTCAGTGGAAAAAGCCTGCTTGCATTCACTCTATCTATACCCATCATAATTTTATATACCTCTATCAAATCTCCCCTCATTCTTCTACGCTCCAGGGAATAAAGTCCTAACCTATTCAACCTTTCTCTGTAGCTGAGTTTCTCAAGTCCTGGCAACATCCTTGTAAACCTTCTCTGCACTCTTTCAACCTTATTTATATCCTTCCTGTAATTTGGTGACCAAAACTGAACACAATACTCCAGATTCGGCCTCACCAATGCCTTATACAACCTCATCATAACATTCCAGCTCTTATACTCAATACTTTGATTAATAAAGGCCAATGTACCAAAAGCTCTCTTTACAACCCTATCTACCTGTGATGCCACTTTTAGGGAATTTTGTATGTGTATTCCCAGATCCCTCTGTTCTACTACACTCCTCAGTGCCTTACCATTAACCCTGTATGTTCTACCTTGGTTGCCCCTCCCTTGCAACTGAGTTGGGATGAATTCTATACTGAGTTGGAGTTTATAGCCAAGTAGGGAGGAGTGTAGCATATACAATATTTCAATAAATATAGAAATTGGATGGGAACCAGAGTGGTGGGGCTGAGGATGGGGTGGCTAGTTTACAAATAGAGACTGTGCGTAGTGAGACTGCTAGCAAGGAGAGGCTGATGAAAGGGCAAAATTGCAGTCAACAGGATGAGTTGCAATGGTGGAGTTTGTCCAAAGGTGGACAAAATTGAAAAGGTGATGAATACTGGGCTGATATTGTTATATTTGAATGTACGCAGCATATGGAATAAGGTAGATGATCTTGTAGCACAGTTATGGATTGGTGTGTGTGATGTTGTAGGCATCACTGGATCATGACTGAAAGAAGACTATAGCTAGGAGCTTAGTGTCGAAGGACACACATTGTATCAAAAGGGCAGACAGTTAGGCAGAGAGGGCGGTGTGGCTCTGTTGGTAAAAATTGAAATCAAATCATGAGAAAGAGGTTACATAGAATCAGAAGGTGCACGATTGTTGTAGATAGAGCTAACGGACTGCAAGGGCAAAAAGACCCTGATGGGAGGTTCATGCAGGCCCCCAAATAGTAGTAAAGATATGGACTGCAAATTGCCATGAAAGAGAGAAAATGCTTGTCAAAAGGGTAATGTTACGATAGTCATGGGGGATTTCAATGTGCAGGTAGATTGGGAAAATCAGGTTGGTGCTGTATCCCAAGAGGGGGACTTTCTAGAATGCCTAGAGCAGCTCATGGTTGAGCTCACTAAGGGATCAGCTAATTCTGCACTAGGTGTTGTGCAATGAACTGGAATTGATTAGAGAGTTTAAGGTAGAGGAACCCTTAGGAAAACAGTGATCACAATGTGAAATAATTCACCCTGCAATTTGAGAAGGAGAAGCTAAAGTCAGATGTACCAGTATTACAATGGAGTAAAGGGAATTTCAGAGGCATAAGAGAGGAGCTGGCCAAAATTGATTGGAAAGGAACATCAGCAAGGATGTGGCAGAGCAGCATTGATTGGGACTTCTAGGAGCAATTCAGAAGGCGCAGGATATATACACCTCAAAGAGGAAAAAGTATTCTAAAGGCAGAATGACACAACCGTGCCTGATAAGAGAAGTTAAAGCTGAGATAAAAGTGAAAATTCTGAGAGGCAGGATTTATGAACATTTGGGGAGACATAATATGATTAGGAATAGTCAGTATGGCTTTGTCAAAGGGAGGTCATGCCTTACGAGCCTCATTGAATTTTTTGGGGATGTGACCAAACACTGTTGAAGGTAGAGCAGTAGATGTGGTGTATATGGGTTTCAGCAAGGCATTTGACAAGGTTCCCCATGCAAGGCTTATTGACAAAGTAAGGAGGCATGGAATCCAAGGGGACATTGCTTTGTGGATCCAGAACTGGCTTGCCCACAGAAGGCAAAGAGTGGTTGTAGATGGGTCATATTCTGGATGGAGGTCAGTGACCAGTGGTGTGCCTCAGGGATCTGTTCTGGGACCCCCTTCTCTTTGTGAATTTTATAAATGACCTGGATGAGGAAGTGGAGGAATGGGTTAGTAAATTTGCTGATGACACAAAGGTTGGGAGTGTTGTGGATAGTGTGGAGGGCTGTCAGAGGTTACAGCAGGACATTGATAAAACTGGGCTGAGAAGTGGTGGATGGAGTTCAACCCAGATAAGTGTGAGGTGGTTCATTCTGGTAGGTCAAATATGATGGCAGAATATAGTATTAATGGTAAGACTCTTGGCAGTGTGGAGGATCAGAGCGATCTTGGGGTCCGAGTCCATAGAACACTTAAAGCTGCTGCGCAGGTTGACTCTGTGGTTAAGAAGACATATGGCGCATTGGCCTTCATCAATCGTGGGATTCAGTTTAGGAGCCGAGAGGTAATGTTACAGTTATATAGGACCCTGGTCAGACCCTGCTTGGAGTACTGTGCCAGTTCTGGTCACCTCTCTCCAGGAAGGATGAAAAAACCATAGAAAGGATGCAGAGGAGATTTACAAGGATGTTGCCTGGATTGGAGAGCATATCTTATGAGAATAGGTTGAGTGAACTCAGGCTTTTCTCCTTGGAGCGACGGAGGATGAGAGGTGACCTGATAGAGGTGTATAAGATGATGAGAGGCATTGATCGTGTGGATAGTCAGAGGCTGTTTCCCAGGGCTGAAATGGCTAGCATGAGAGGGCATAGTTTTAATGTGCTTGGAAGTAGGTACGGAGGAGATGTCAGGGGTAAGTTTTTTACGCAGAGAGTGGTGAGTGTGTGGAATAGGCTGCTGGTGACGGTGGTGGAAGCAGATACGATAGGGTCTTTTAAGAGACTCCTGGACAGATACATGGAGCTTAGAAAAATAGAGTGCTATGTGTAACCCTTGGTAATTTCTAAGGTAAGGACATGTTCGGCACAGCTTTATGGGCTGAAGGGCCTGTATTGTGCTGTAGGTTTTCTATGTTTCTATGAAAAAGAGGGCATATAGTGGAGCAAACATTAGTGGGAAGTTAGAGGATTGGGAAGCTTTTAATAACCAACAGAAGGCAAATTAAAAATCCATAAAGAAGGAAAAGATGGAATACGAAAGTAAGCTAGCCAATAATATTAAAGAGGATACCAAAAGTTTCTTCAGATATGTAAAAGTGTAAAAGAGAGGCAAGAGTAGATATTGGACTGCTGGAAAACGATGCTAAAGAGGTAGAATTGGGGGACAAGGTGGAAAAACTGAGTAAGTATTTTGTATTGGTCTTCACTGTGGAGCCACTAGCAGTATGCCAGATGTTCAGGAGTGTTAGAGGGCGTAAGTATGTGAAGTTGCCATTACTAGGGAGAAGGTTCTTGGGAAACAAAAAGGTCTGAAGGTAGATAGGTGGACCGGATGATGTACACCCCAAGATTCTGAAAGAGGTAGCTGAAGTGAGTGTAGAGGCATTAGTAGTAATCTTTCAAGAATCATGGCATCGTTCCAGAGGAATGGAAGATTGTAAATGTCACTCTATTCTTTAAGAGAGCAACGAGAGAAGAAAGGAAACTATAGCCCAGTTAGTCTGACCTCAGTTGTTGGGATGATGTTGGAGTTGATTATAAGGATGTGGTTTTGGGGTACTTGGAGGCACATAATAAAATAAGTTCCAGTCAGCATGGTTTCCTTAAGGAACATCTTACCTGACAAATCTGTTGGAATTCTTTGAAGAAAGAACAAGCAAGATAGACAAAGGAGAATCGTTGATGTTGTGTACTTGGCAAGGTGACAAGGTGCCACATATGAGGTTAAGAGCCCATGGTATTACAGGAAAGATACTAGCATAGATAGAACAGTGGCTGATTGGCAGGAGGCAGAGAGTGGGAATAAAGGGAGCCTTTTCTGACTGGCTGCTGGTGACTCGCGGTGTTCCACAGGGGTCTCTGTTGGGACCAATTCTTTTTACGTTATATGTCAATGATTTGGACAATGAAATTGATGACTTTGTTGAAAAATTTGCAGATGAATTGAAGTTAGGTGAAGGGACAGGTGGTTTTGAGGGTTTACAGAAGGACTTAAACAGATTAAGAGAATGGGCAAATAAATGGCAGATGAAATACAGTGTCAAGAAGTGTATGGGCATGCACTTTGGTAGAAGAAATGAAAGGGGTGACTAAATGGAGCGAAAATACAAAAAACTGGAGTGCAAAGAGAATTGGGGCTCCTTGTGCAGGATTCCCTAAAGGTTAATTTGTAGGTTGAGCCTGTGGTGAGGAAGACAAATGCAATGTTAACATTCATTTTGAGAGGACCAGAATACAAAAACAAGGATGACTCGATGGGCCGAATGGCCTACTTCTGCTCCTTTGTCTTATGGTCTTATGGTCTTATGTCATGTTGAGACTTTATAAAGCACTTATGAGGCCTCATTTGGAGTATTGTGAGCAGGTTTGGGCCCTTTATCTTAGAAACTAGAGAGGGTTCAAAGGAGGTTCACAAAAATGATTTCAGGTTTGTCATTTAAAGAGCATTTGATGGCTCTGAGCCTGTATTCATTAGAATTCAGAAGAATGAAGGATGACCTCATTGAAACCTATCGAATGGTAAAAGGCCTTGATAGCCTGGATGTGGAGAGAATATTTCCTACGGTGGGAGAGTCTAAGATCAGAGGACACAGCCTTAGAATAAAAGGGCGTCCTTTTAGAACGGAGATGAGGAGGTATTTCTTTAGCCAGAGAGTGGCGAATCTGTGGAATTCTTTGCTACATGCAGTTGTGGAGGCCAAGTCTTTATGTATATTTAAGGCAGAGGTTGATAGATTCTTGATCGGTCAGGACATGAAGGGATATGGGAGAAGACAGGAGATTGGGGCTGAGAGGGAAATGGATCAGCCAAGATGACATGCTGGAGCTGATTTGATGGGCCAAATGGCCTAATTCTGCTCCTGTATCTGATGATCTTTTAATATTTGAGTAATAGTGTAAATATATTGTTTGGTTAAGCGTAGTTTGTTTGTTTACATAATTCATAATGGGTCTTGTGTCAGAAGTATGTGAATGACATATGTCATTACACCACCACACCGAATGTGAGCAACTCACTAAAGGAAAACTAAGAGGACAAGTTACGGTATCCTGGGCTCTTGTGTTTTTCTTTCGATTAGATTCTGGAGTTACAAAGCAAGCTTGTATGTCTTTGAAATGTGGAAGGAAACCGAAGCGCCACGTGGTTATGGGAAGAATGTACAACCTCTTTCAACTCAGGTTGCTGGCTGTGTATTAGCATCGTGCTAGAGTGCCGCCCAGGAGTAGGCATTGTATTAGCCATTCAGTCCCATTCTTGTGGTAGGTCCTTGAACTCAGTCCCTGTTTTCTGTGTTCACTCCCCATAGCAGTTCCTGAAGGATTCTTGTGTATCAGAGCAGAATTAGGCCATTGAATCCATCAGGTCTGCTTTGCAATTCAATCATGGCTGATGTATTTTCCCTCTCTAATCTATTCTCCTGCCTTCTCCCCTTAAAACTTTGACGCCCTGACTAAAAAAGATCCTATGAATATCTGCTTTAAATATACCCAGTGACTTGGCCTTCACAGCCATTTGTGACAGTGGATTCCATAGATACGCCACCTTCCAGTAATGACATGTAAGCAATTGTTCAGTCATTTCGATATTTTTCTCTCTCTTTTTCAGGGTGCCTGTTTGACGAGAGCCTCTGCTCACATCAGGAGCGCTGTGTGACCGGTCAGTTTTCTTCCTGTTCCGACACAATTAAAATTTGCCGTTCTTATTGTTTTAACGTTTTTATGTTAATAGGGCAATAGGGCAATCAGACGTTCCTAAATTCCCTGCATAAGTCCCTCTACACTTCCCAACACGCACTCCAAGGGTCAGATATAGAGTAAATCTCCTCTACACCATCTTATCACATACTCTTGAGGTCATGCACAGATTGAAACTCCCACTAACTTGTCCCATCACACACTCCTGGGGTTAGACACAGGGTGAAGCTCCCTCTACAATGTCCCATCACACACTCCTGGGGTCAGACACAGAGTGAAGCTCCCTCCACACTGTCCCATCACACACTCCTGGGATCAGACACAGAGTGAATCTCCCTCCACACTGTCCCATCACACACTCCTGGGGTCAGACACAGAGTGAAGCTCCCTCCACACTGTCCCATCACACACTCCTGGGGTCAGACACAGAGTGAATCTCCCTCTACACTCTGATCTGGAACAAAATGTGCATAAGTACATAAGTTCCAGGTTTTTTTTTTGCACATTTATTCCATGTCATACTTTAACATCTAACTTGATATTTTACACAATTCTTTATAATTGTTGAATATTGTTGTGTTCTTTTGCTTGTTGTACCCTAACCAACACACCACAGCAAATTCCTAATACATGTAAATGTATATGGTGAATAAAGTTGATCCTTGATCCCTTGTGTTGTGACCTCTCTGCAGTGGCCAGCGGTCCAAGCCTTGTCGTGATGCAGTCTACTGTGTGGGGGAGATGTTCGTAGTGACTGACACACTGCTCCTGTGTGCCCTTCCAGTCAGGGCTTCTCAAGGCTCTGCGTGGGTGGCTGTGCTGTAAAGGCAGCCTCCACTGATTCCACTTTACTTCAATTAATTTGCTGTAATAGCCTTTTAAAGAGCACATCTCCTGGGGAGTGATTTCAAAAGAACGTGAAGGACACGGCACATGGTGGCAGGTTGCTGAGGTTTATAGCATAGAAAAAACATTGAACGTGGAACAGTTAACAGTTAACACTGAACAGGCTGCTCAGCCCAGAATGTTGTGCTGGTCTTGATCCCTATTTGTACTAAATGTCCTCTTCCTGTGGCCATATCCCTCCATTCCCTTCATATCCACGAGTCTATCTAAAAGCCTATTAAACTCAGGCTTCCACTACTACCCTAGTAACCCATTCTAGACACCCACTACTCCCCGCAAAAAAAAATGTCCCTCATGTTTCCTTTAAACTCCCCTGGGATGGGGGCCTTCAAACAATGTCCTTTGTTGTTTGATATTTCTATCAAGGGGAGGAGATTCTACTCTATCTATGCCCCTCAGGGTTTTAAAAACCTCTGTTAGGTCTCTCCTCAGCTTTTGGGAGAACAACCCAAGGTTATCCTATCTTTCATTTTAGCTCATGCCCTAATCCAGGCAGCATCCTGTTGACCCTCACCACAGTCTCCACATCCTCCTTGTAATGGGGTGACCAGAGCTGCACACAATACTGCTCGTGTGGTCTGACTAGAATTTTTACAGATTTCCTTGCTGTTATACTCAACACCCTGACCCACGGAGGCAAGCATCCCGTACACCTACTTTACCAACTTACCTTCTTGCACAGCCACTTTCAGTGAACTATGGACCTGGACCCCAAGATCCCTCTGTACCTCAGTGTTATTAAGGGGTCTACAACCAACAGTATATCTTTTCAAAGGTTTCAAAGATACATTTAATATCAGAGAAATGTATACAATATACATCCTGAAATTCTTTGTCCTCGCAACCATCCACAAGAACAGAGGAGTGCCCCCAAAGAATGAATGACAATTAAATGTTAGAAACCCAAAGCCCCCCCAGCTCCCCCCCACACGTAAACAGCAGCGAAACAACGATCCCCCCTCATCCACCAGCAAAAAAAGCATCCCCCCCCCACTGAGCCCTCAAGCGTGCAGCAAAGCATCAATAAAGACACAGACTTACAGTACCCCAAAGACTACTCATTCACCCAGTAATTCGACATACCACAGGCTCTCTCTCTCTCCCTAATAAAGGGAAAAGAGGTGTCTCCGTTTCACCTTTTCCTTTCATTTGATGTTTCAATGCGTAACATGTCACATTTGCCCAGGTTAAACTCCATCTTTCACTTCTTTGCATTCTTCTGTGTTCTTTGAGTGTTTGCAGTTCCACCAAACTTGGTGTCTTCCACAAACTGGACACAAGCAGAGGCATCTCCAGAGACCCATAAGATGAAGCTTGCATGATGTACAGGGCAGAGACACAGTTTATTGAGAAAAGGGGGCACATTAGAATAACTTTACCAAATTCTCTCCTGTTTTTTCCTGACATACAAGCTTCTAAATACCTCCTCCTATTTACTCCTAATATACAGATCCCCCTCCTATCCAATCTCAATAAACAGACTTTCAAAGGCCCTGTGTCTAACCTGTGTTGTCCATCTAAACAGAGAGTGGTGGGGACTTAAACTGCACTGATGGACACAGATACGACAGAGACATTTACGAGGCTCTTTGACAGGCAGAGAACAGGTGGACGTGGATCACGGGCAGACAGAAGGGATTCGGTATCATTAGTTTAAATGGTGTGGCACAATGTTGTGGGCTGAAAGTCCTGTTCAGTATCCTGTATTGTTCCATGTTCCTATTCTCCCCCAGTATATTGAATCACCGTGGACCAAGCCCCATTCACGCCCAGTGCCGAAACTCCAAAAATCACCTTTGCCATCTACTCTCACTGTACAGAATTTTAAGTGCTCTTTTCCATTCACTCCAAATATAAAGAGTAATCCATAAGACATAGGAGCAGAATTAGGCCATTTGGCCCATCATGTTTTCCTTGCCACTCGATGGCTGATATATTGTACCTCTCAGCCCCACTCTTCTGCCTTCTCCCTGTAACCTTTGACACGCTTACTAATCAAGAACCTATCAACTTCTGCTTTAAATGTGTCCAATGACTTGGCCTGCGCAGCTGTCTTTGGCAATGAATTCCACAGATTCACCACACTCTGGCTAAAGAAATTTCTCCCCATCTCTGTTCTTAATGAACGTCCCTCTATTCTAAGACCATGCCTCTGGTCCTAAATTCCCCCACTATAGTAAAACGTCCTCTCCACGTCCACTCTGTCTGGGCCTTTCAATATTTGATAGGTTTCAGTGAGATCCCCCCCCCACCATTCTTCTAAACTCCAGCATGTACAGGCCCAGAGACATCGAGCGCTCCTCAGATGTTAACTCTTTAATTCCTGGGATCATTCTCGTCAATCTAATGTGAAAGTCAGAATGTCTCATGAATGTCTGTAGATTAAACCCCTGCCCATTGATTGGACCTCAAATAGACCAAAAGTGCTTATTAAGTCCCTGCGTCTGCTATACACCTTATAACACTGATTGTGCTTTCCCATAATTCCTACTAAATGGGAGGTGAGGATCAATGTTCCCACTAACTTGTAATGAACAATGTGTGCAAAAATCTTGTGCTGTGCAACTTTTGCCCAGTGATAACAGCATGTGTGCACTGAATAATTTCTTCAATAAAAACAGTATAAATAAGCCAATCACAAACAATGGAACATCTGCAGATGCTGGAAATCCAAGCAACACACACAAAATGCTGGAGGAACTCAGCAGGCCAGGCAGCATCCATTGAAAAGAGTAGAGCTGATGTTTCGGGCCAAAACCCTTTGGCAGTATAAATAAGCCAGTTCTAAAATCTGTAGACAAATCATCGCATATTCCATGTTGTCAACACTGTCTGTATCAGAAACTGGAAAAGGAAATGTGATTGTCTATGACTGTGAAATATGCTTAACATGCAAATGTGGTAGAGGGTGACAACCTTTTGTGCGCAATTTAAATTCCTTTGTGCACTAGTAGCAAGAGATGTGTGCGCAAGCACAGCCCCTTTTCAAAAAAGCTGGAATAGGCTTGATGGGTGAGGTGGCCTTCTGAATCCTGCCGACAGGTAATGTGAGCGGGGTGACTCACTGGTGGAGGAGAGAGGCGTATGTGATGAAAATCAGCTCATACTGGAGTCTCACTGGTTAACACAGGAGTTGCCACCCTCTCCATGGATGTGACGTGATTGGAGGCACCCTGTGGAGTCTCTCAGCCTAACCGGTCCCCCGAATGTGCGTCTGATGATGCCGGGGAGGGGCAGGCCTCTGTGATGTCAAGTTCCTATTTCCAGGGTGGCTGCCATTGGTTGGCAGCGGTGACGTGGATCTCGGCTACATCACTGAGGCTGAGTCACCTTGCAGTGGCGAGAGGGCGAGGGGGAAGGGGGGCGTGGAGGGATTGGTGGGGGAGAAGGCCGTTGATGCTATGTGTTAAGCTGGGTCCCAGGAGGTTGGGATGGAGAGCGAGCAGAGCGTTCCCTTGCATGGGATGGGAAAAGGATTTAATTCAGCCTCATGGATTCAGTGATGATGAAGACGCAGGCTGAGGTTATATGTGGGCTCTGTCTCCATGACAACAGCCAAGAAACTAATTGGCAGATTTATCATCAGTGGGCTTGTCTTGAGCGTGAATTGAGAGATTCAGCCGTCACTAGATGTGTCTCATTTCTTGCATCAATCATATGATTCAAATCATTTGCCTTTTCATTCACTACTCAAGAAGTTTCATAAAAATGTAGCAAAGCACATTTATTGCAAATATTAACAGTGAGCAAATGACAAATTAGAGCACAGGAGCAGGCCGTTGGGCCCATAATGTCTGTGTTGACCATTATGAGAAGTTCAACTAGTCCCGTCTGCCTACTCATCACAAGGCTAAAAGACATAGGAGTAGAGTGAGGCCATTCGGCCCCTCAAGTCTGTTCCACCATTCCATCATGGCTGATTTATTATCCCTCTGAACTGCATCCTCCTGCCTACTCCCCGTAACCTTTGACTCCGTTATTAATCAAAAGCCTGTCGACCTCCGCTCGATACATACCCAATGATTTTGCCTCCACAGCCACCTGTGGCAATGAACTGCACAGATTCACCGCCCTCTGGCTGAAATTCTTCCTCATCTCTGTTCTAAAGGAACATCCTTCTATTTGGAGGCTGTACTCTCTGGTCATAGACTCCTAAACTTCAGTGAGTACGTTGCCCAGACCCAGCAAATGTCCCTCAAACATTAACTCTTTCTTTCCTGGGATCATTCTCACGAGTCTCCTATTGACCCTCTCCAGTGCCAGCTCATCCTTTCTGTGGAGGCCAAGTCATTGATTTACTGAGACTGGAGGTTATTAGGTTCTTGATTAATCAGGACATCAGAGGTTATGGGGAGAAGATAGGGCAATGGGGTTGAGAGGGATAATAAATCAGCCATGATGAAATGCAGTACACTTAGTGGGTCAAATGGCCTAATTCTGCTCCTATGCCTTATGGTTTTATGGTCTAACAGTACAGGCACTCTGGCCCACGATGTTGTGCCAATATTTTACTTCCTCTAAGGTTAATCTAACCCTTCCGTCACACATAGCCCTCCATTTTTCTTTCATCCATGTGCCTATCCGAGAGTTTCTTGAGTGCCCCTGACCCCTGATGTATCTGCCTTTACCACCACTCCCTGATGGGGCGTTTCACACACTCGCCATTCTCTATGTAAATAAACTTGCCTCTGATATCCCCCCTCCATACTTTCCTCCAATCACCTTAACTTTATACCCTCTCATATTAGCCATTTTCGCCCGGGGAAAAAGCCTCTGGCTGACCACTCTATCTAAGCCTCTTATCAAGTCACCTCTTGTCCTCCTTCACTCCAGAGAGAAAAGCCCTTGCTTGCTCAACCTATCCTCATAAGGCACGCTCTCTAATACAGGCAGCATCCTGGTAAATCTTTCTGCACTCTCTCTAGAGCTTCTACATCTTTTCTATGTGGTGACCACGTACAGCGGAGATGGAGAGGTCATCCACCCTGTGGTCTGTGCTGTGTTCAATCCCCATGCCTCCTGCCCAAGACGTTGGCATGGCTGCATTTTGAATATTGTGTTTAGCTTTGGTCACCCCGCAACAGGAAGGATGCCATTAAGCTAGTGAGAGAGCTATGAAGGTTAATGATGACTTTTCCAAGACTCAAGTGACTGAGTTATAGAGAGAGATTGAGCGGGTTGAGTCTTAATTCATTGTAAGAGAGTGAGGATTGATCTTATACAGGTGTATAAAATCATGAGGGGCATAAATAGGGTGAATGGGCAGTCTTTTTCCTAGAGTTGGGGTATAAAGAACCAGGCGGTGTAGGTATAGAGTGAGAGAGGGAAGATTTTAATGCAGCCCAAGGAGCAACTTCTTCACAGAGAAGGAGGTTGTAATGGTCAACTTCCTGCAGGAAAGATATCAATAATTGGGGCACCATGGTGGCGTAGTGGTTAGTGCAACGCTATGGCAGCTCAGGACGTTCCAGAGTTTGGAGTTCAATTCCGGCACTGTCTGTA
This sequence comes from Mobula hypostoma, assembly GCF_963921235.1. Lineage (NCBI taxonomy): Eukaryota > Metazoa > Chordata > Chondrichthyes > Myliobatiformes > Myliobatidae > Mobula > Mobula hypostoma. The sequence goes on along the minus strand of NC_086102.1, from coordinate 106,902,568 downwards.
AGGAGTTTGTACCTCCTCCCCGTGGCCTGGGGGCACTTCCTCTAGGTGCCCGGGCTTCCTCCCACATTTCAAAGAGCTACTGGTTAGTGGGTTAATTGGTCATTGTAAATTCTCCTGTGTTTGGACTAGGGTTAAATGGTCAGGTGTGTCTCGCTGGGCCAGAAAGGTCTGTTCCACACCAAATAAATGAGTAAATATGGAACGAGCTGCCAGATACGTATGTACAATAACAGCAAACGAGAAACATTCATTAAGTCTTTGGCTTGGGGATGTTTAGAGGGCAAACACTGGCAGCGTGGTAGTTGTGCGGCGTGGTAATGCAGTGGTTAGCACAGTTGCCTGGCAGTGAGATTGTGGTTCAATTCCCACTGCTGTCTGTATGCTCTCCTCATGACTGTGTGGCTTTCCTCCGGGTGCTCGTATACTTCCACTTTCCAAAGGGACCTCTGCTCAGGGTTTGTCAGTTGTGACATGCCTTGTTGGAAGTATGACAACCCTTGTGGGTGTTCAGAACAACCCTCACTGATTTGATTTGAGGCAAATGACCCAATTCACTGTATTTTTCAATGTACACGTGACAAGTAAAGCTCCTCTTTTATCTTTAAATGGGACAAAGCTGGTTGGCACCATGTTTGACATAGATGAGATGATGGTAGTGAGAAGAGGGCATGTCCTGGATGGTAAGGTCATTCATGATGGATGCTGCCTCTTTGAGGCGTCACCTTTTGAAGATGCCCTCAATGTTGGGGAGACTAGTGATCATGATGGAGCTGTGTTTACAACTCTCTGCAGCTTTCCCCAATCCTGTGCACTGGTGCCATGCATTGGGTCTGTGCTTTATGACTCTGTAAATTCTCCTTGTTCACAGATGCCTCAGGAGGGGGATTTACCTGTTTACACATTCTGGACCAGATGCACCAAACACTAGGTTGAATTAAACTAAATCTCTTCTGCCTGAACATGATCCATATCTTTCAATTCCCTGCATATTCACGGCTTTAACGGCTTCTTAAACAGCTCTATCATGTTTGCTTTCACCACCATCTCTGAAAGCCCATTCTGTGCACCCACCACTCTCTCTGTGTACAAAAAAAACTTGTCCCACACACTTTCCTTAAACTTACAGGCACCTCCTGACTTTAAATGAATTCCTCTATTTTTTTGACTGTAATAGAAAAAGAGTCTGATTGTCTACTCTAACTACAGTATGCCTCTCAGAATTTTATAATCTTTTCTCAAGTCTCCCCTCAGCTTCTGATGCTCCAGAGAGAAAAAAAAAACAACCCAAGTTTTTAATGATGGCCTTGGGCTCAAAACATTGACAATTTATTCCCTTCCATAGATGCCACCTGACCTGCTGAGTTCCTCCAGTATTGCGTGTGTTTCCCAAGATTTTAGAACATGGAACTTCACAGCACAGCCCAGCCAAACAAGAAAGTGTTACTCTGAGGCCAAGCTGGAAAACACAGTACCAACAGTCATTCACAGCACGAGGCACACATAGCACAAATAAGAGAGCATCGTGCAAGTCCCTGAGACCATGAACGTTGCAGCAGTCTGCAGTCAAATGCCAGACATCTTTTCTTCTTCTGAGTGAACACTGGAGGCAGCACTGTCCCCAGCATTGACGCTGCACCACACCGCCTCCTGTACTCTGGAGCGCACAGCCTCTGCCTCTCTGCTGGGTGGCTGCAACCAGGCAACACCGTGGGCTGAGAGCTAGTCCTCTGCGACCGAGGCCATTCACCAATAAAACACTGAATTGGACTTGTAGCATTTCACATTACCAATGTCCAACTGTTTCTTGCAATCACGAGAAAAGCGACTAAGCCAATCACTTGCTGTTAGACTGCACACCCCCTTCGTGCACCAGCGCCTCTCTGATGCAGACAGCAGCACGATCTGCACCAAGTCCAGCTCCTTCAGTTTCTCTACCAACCAGCAACTCATGTCCTCAAGTCCTGACGGCATCCTTGTAAATTTTGTCGGTATTCTTTCAATCGTTTGATATCTTGCCTGTATGTAGGTCACCAGAACTGTACACAATACTCCAAATTTGGCCTCACCAGCTTCTTATACAACTTCAACATAACATCATAAAGCTGAGCCATTGTGAGGTCTCTGGAACTGTACCACTGTGTGTTATATTGTAACTGAATTTGAAATGTGACGACCATGCCAATTTTAACTGGTGGCCCCATTGTTCAGCTAAACATCCTGACTGACAGACGGAAAGCCGTCCCACAGCTGAGGGAAAGATCTGTAGCTGATTCCAAGGAGAAGGATAGAGAAGGAAGGCATTGTGGGGACTATCTGGAGATAATTTTTCCGTTGATGGGAGGGAAGTTGCCCAGATGCAGAAATTCACCATAGATCTGGAAGAGGACATGTAGGACATAGATAATTATCTACCCTGATATGACGTACTCTGCCTGGGAAGGTGACAAAAATCAAAGTTGACTTTATTGTCAATAGTTCCTTTTAATATCAGAGAAATGTATACAATATACATCCTGAAATTCTTCATACAAGAACATAAAGTATAGAAGCAGATTTCGGCCATTTGGCCTATCAAGTCTGTTCTTCCATCTATCATTGGTGATCAATTATCCCCCTCAACCCCATTTTCCAGCCTTTTCCCTGTATCCTTTGAAGCCCTTACTAATCAATGACCTATCAACCTCCACTTTAAAAATACCAAAAGACTTTGCTTCCACTGCTGTCTGTGGCAATGAATTCCATGGATTCACCACTCTCTGGCTAAAGAAATTCCTCATGTCTGTTCTAAACAGAGATCCTTCTAATCTGAGGCTGTGCCCTCTGGTACAGCCTCAGAATACAAGGACATCTCTTTGGTATCCATAGCTACATGTATGCACAAGTGCAGTGAAAAACTTGCTTGCTGCAACATCACAGGCACATAGCATTAGAAATACAATGTTCACAAGAAGATATATTAAATACAAATAATATATGGTTTTTACAACAAAGAACACCATTAACACAAAAGAAAGTGTCCACTGAAGTGCAAGCTGTAGTGATTAGAGTTGTGTTAGATTGTTCGAGAACTGAGTGGTTGAAGGGAAGTAGCTGTTCCTGAACCTGGTGGTGTGGGACTTCAGGCTTCTGCACCTCCTGCCTGATGGTTGCTGTGAGAAGGTGGCATGGTCTGGATGGCGAAGATCTTTGACGATAGATGTTGCCCTCTTGAGGCAGTGCCTCGTGTAGATGTCACTGATGGTGGGGAGGGGTGTGCCCATGATGGGTTGAGCTGATTTAGCAAGAACTGTCCAGGAGGTGCTCTAGAGCGATGTTTGTAGGGAAATAGCTGTGGAAGGAATTGGGCTGTCCCTTCAAATGATGTAATTCTCTTGTGATTCCACTTCATCATGGTTTGTGGGAGCATGATCTGCCATTATTTCCCACGTTTTACAAGATTTCTCAGGATTATCTTATTGACACTAAGTCACATGGGAGCGGCGCTACATAAATTCAAGCCTTTCTTTCCCTTTACCTGCATGCTTGGTGAACAACTTTCTAGTCTGGATGTGAGTTTTTGATATGGTGACTTAAGACAATGACCCAACTTAAAACTAAAGAGAGTTTCTTTCTTTGTCTAGATGGACTCTTCGGGCACTGTCAGGACGCCTTGCTGCCAATCAGGACCCAGTATGATGTGTCCCCTCCGGTCCTGGGCCGACTTAGGGAGGTGTTGAGGCAGCTGCTGCTACAAGGTAGGAGGGAATGGGCAGGGAGACCTCGGCTCCCATCGTATCTAGTCACACCACTTCCTCCTGAGGACCCTGCTCCTTCCCAATCACTCTCCTTGCACAGAATCCCAGGAAATTCAGACACTTCTGAGCTGAGTCAGTCCCACTGTACAGTATCCCAAGAGGTCCAGACCCTTCCCATTTTCTCCCCTTGTAAAGAATCCCAGCAGATCTAACCACTCCCAAGTCATTCCTGTTGTATGGAATTCCAAGACGTCCAACCCCTTCCCAATCATTCCACTTGTACAAAATCCAGGTGGATCATTTTCTCCCATTGTATGGAATCCCTGCAGATCCAGTTCTTTCCCCATATTTACTGTTCTACAGAACCCTGGGAAATTGATCCCATTCCCATTCTCTCTGCTTGTACACAATCCCAGGTAATCCAGCCCCTTTCCAATCATTCCTATTGTGTGGAATCTCATGAGATCCAGCCCTTTCCCTATTAATCCTGGGAAATCCAGCCTATTCCCATTCTTTGCACTTGTACAGGAGATCCAGCCCCTTCTGATAATTCCCGTTTTATGGAATCCCAGCAAATCAAGCCCCTTTTCAATACTTTTTAAGAGTCCCTGGAGATCTGAACCATTGTATGGAATCTCAGCAGATCCAGCCCCTTCTGACCATTCCCAATGCATGGAATCCCAGAAAATCCAGACCCTTCCCAATAGCTCCTGTTTTACAGAATCCCAAGAGATCGAGTCCCTTCCCATTGGCAATTCCACAATTGTACAGAATCCTTGGAAATCCAGATCCTTCCCATTCACTCCCGTTGTGCAAAATCCCAATGGATCCAGTCACTCCCCTTGTATAGAATCCCATCATAATCAATCCCAATATACACAATTCCAGTGAATTCATTCCTTTCCCATCACTCCTATTGCACAGAAGTCCAGGAGATCCAACCCTTTCCCACTCACTCCCATTGCAAAGAATTCCAGTGGGCCCAGTCCATTCCCATTGTGTGGAATTTCAGGACATCCCTTCCCTCTGCATCCATATCCAATACACAGAACTCCACGGGATCCTGTCCATTCCTGTTCCTGCCATTGTATGAAATACAAGTGTGTTCACTCTCATTGTACAGAATACTGTGAGATCCTCCCTCCCTCTCCCACTGCGCAGAATTATTTAAAGGTAAGTTAAAGATTGAAGTGTGGACATGGAATAAAATGAACATAAATACCAGCAGGTAATTACAATGTAAACAGCATTATAATAAGTAATTTGAATTGTTTACAGTGCACTGATGTGGTGGTAGAGGGGGGTGGGGATAACTAACTAGACTGGCTGGTCAGACTGGGGGAAAGAAAGTTTAAGATGGCATGAAGTTTGAGTTTTAATTGACCTGGAGTGCTTTTCAGAAGGGAGTTTTTGGAAGAGGCAGTTTGCAGGGTAGGTAGTGTTTGCAATGATTTTGTTCTGGGCACGTACAAGTCCTGCACTGATGGCAGGCTACACAAGCACATGGCCACTGCACAGAGGTCACAGTAAAATGGATCAAGGATCAGCTTGATCCACCATATACGTGAAACGCCCTGGTTTCTTTGGCTGCCTAAGTGTAGGGAAGACAACCTCCCCACCAACCTCGTGAGATTGAGGTGCACTTGATCTCACCCCAAACCCCAGTTTGTGTGGATGCTGTGTAATTTGTTACCCTGTTACAAATTAGTGCCACAAAATAACAGAGAGTGCATTGCATACGATTAAAGGAATTATATTTACGAATCTTAACTGAAGGGTTAGTAAAGAATAACAAAAAGAAAAGGGCCCATTCTGATTAAACAGTCAAATGTGCACAAGCTGGAGCTCATCTTGAACTTCTCTGTCACTCATGCGCTGGGCCTTCAGTCAGTGTGAAAGCTTACACCACCTTCCGAATGTCATTCGCAATCCATCTCGAACAAACGGGTCTCGCACTGGATTGTATGCTACTCTCTCTCTTCATCTTCTCCCGAACAAAAGCCCCAAGCCCAGCCTTAGTGTCCCTCACCAAAAAAAAACTCCCCTTCAATTCGACCTTCCTAATTGGATGGCACACATTTCCCCTCATCTCTTACCTTCAACAATAACCTGAGCATAAGCTGAAAACAAGCAGCTCGCACAGAACAGCACAAAATGAAATACATAGAGCATAACAGTGAAAAAATATGAACCAGGGCATTACGTATTAGAAATTTGTTGTGCTGTGTTGGTCGAACAGAAAATAACTCTATTCAATATTTGTAAAGTGTAAAGTGGTGGCAGACTGCGTCAGTATGTGCAATGAAAAACTTCCTTGCAGCAACATCACAGGCACGCAGCATTAGGACAAGAAAAACATAAACAAAACTATACAAGGGAGAACACAAATAGAACAAAAATGCCTGGATTTATTGTGTTGCTGCTATTGATGGCTTGTGTTGTTAATATTGTTCTGCCTCCGTGCCATTACTCAGCTCTGCTTTCCCAAATCTCTCATCCCGCCTGCTATTTCTTTCCAGGGTTGTCATGGCAAGATGACATCACCCAGTATGTGATTGCCATGGAGATGGAAAAGGTCCCAAAGCTCCACCCCCAGCAGCTCCGACTGTCCACTGCGATGGGAGATGAGAGGTAACCACTGGCTGTTTGGTAACAGGGAAGGGGAAGGTGCAGGGGCTGTTCTGGGGCACAGGAGCACTTGTTACCTTTCACTGCAGGGATGTTTCCACGGGCAGACCGCAGCCCGAATCATTTTGTCTGTACAGTGGGCTATAGCACACCCTCTGATCGGCACAAAGTCAAGATACACCTCAGTGGAGTTTCCGGGCTCAGCCAGGAGAGTAACCAGTTCTCCTCGCCAGTGCCGTCAGAGTGAGCATATTGTGGAAAAAGATGTGCTTTTCCGAAAGTCCTGTGGGGCTTTATAGACAAAGCACCATTCCGGTGTCTGACTGTGGGAGTGAGCGATCGGACGGCGTAGAGGGAGCTTCACTCTGTGTCTGACCTTGGGCGTGTGTGATAGTACTGTGTTGAGGAAGCTTCACTGTGTCTAACCCTAAAGAGTATGTCATGGGACAGTGTAGAGGGCGCTTTACTCTGCATCTGACCCCTGGAGTGTGTGATGGGACAGTGTTCAAAGGTTCCTTTATTATCGAAGTATACAACTCCAAAATTCTTCTTCTCCAGATAGCCCTGAAACCAAGAAAGAAAAGAAAGGCAGCACAATTATCAACCCCCAAATCCCCCTCCCCTCCACACACACAAAAAAAGAAACGAAGGAAGATTGGGTGAAAAGCACAGAATTCAAAAAAACCATAAGACTGAAAAGTAAGTCCACAGTCCAGGTCCACAACCAAAGTGCAGAAAACCTGGGCAACGTTCTCTCTCTCCATAGCAGAGCGATCTCACCAGCGATGAAAAGGCAGGCAGCCCGCATTTCAATCTCCCTCATCTCTTTCAATGGCGAACAATGGAAGCTTTAACTGGTGAAATGGAGCTGAACATCGGCTAGTGGCCTTCTTCACGACGTTCCTGCACACTGCCTCTGCCTCCCGGAATCCTCTCGGAGACTACAGACCGCTAGAACACCCAAACAATCTCCAAAGAGCAAATCACAGGCTCCAACAGTTCCAGAATCACATTCCAGATGAAAAACAAACGTAAAAGACATAAAAGGGGTGAAATACATATATGGTCCATGATCTATCCAGTAGATGTCGACTAAAGGAGCGTTGTACACAGGTACTATCTTGACTGGAAGATCTGAGGGAGGATCTTGAAGTGCAGAAGGAGCTTCATTCCGTATCTGACCCCGGGAGTGTATGATGGGACAGTGTAGAGGGAGCTTCACTCCACGTCTGACCCCGGGAATGTGTGATGGGACAGTGTAGAGGGAGCTTTACTCTGAGTCTGACTCCAGGAGTGTGTGATGGGACAGTGCAGAGGGAGCTTCACTCTGTATCTGACTCCAGGAGTGTGTGATGGGACAGTGTGGATGGAGCTTCATTCCGCGTCTGACTTCAGTAGTGTATGATGGGACAGTGTAGAGGGAGCTTCACTCTGTGTCTGACCCTGGGAGTGTGTGATGGGACAGTGTACAGGGAGCCTCACTCTGTGTTTGACTCCAGGAGTGTGTGATGGGACAGTGTAGAGGGAGCTTCACTCTGTGTCTGACCCCGGGAGTGTGTGATGGGACAGTGTAGAGAGAGCTTCACTCTGTGTCTGACCCTGGGAGTGTGTGATGGGACAGTGTAGAGGGAGCCTCACTCTGTGTCTGACCCTGGGAATGTGTGATGGGACTGAATCAAATTTATTTTCACTCTGATATGAAATTTGTTACTTTGTGGCAGCAGTAAGTGCAAAGACATAAATTTGCTATAAATGACACCATTAAATAAATAGTGCAGAAAAAAAAGAATAATGAGGTAGTGTTCATGGGTTCATGAACCGCTCAGAAATCAGATGCTGGAGGAGAAGCTGTTCTGAATGATCAAATGTGTGTCTTCTGGCTCCTGTATCACTGCCCTGATAGCATAAGGAGAGGGCATGGCCCAGATGGTGATCGACCTTAATAATGGTCGCTGCCTTGAGTCACCGTCTCTTCAGGATGCCCTCGATGGTGGGGAGGGTAATGCCCCCCGATGGAGATGGCTGAGTCTCCAACCTTGCTGCGGCCTCTTGCAATCCTGTGCATTGCAGCTCCATTTCAGACGGCCATGCAACCTTTCAGAAGGCTCCCCGTTGTACACCTGTGCAGCAGCTGTTCCTCTGAATCCTAAATTCTGGGCTCATGGGCAATGAAAGAACGCGTACCCCTGATAAACAAAGCAAAAACCTTTTTATTAAGTTAGTAACAGTTATCTCGCTGAGGTACTTACTTGTTCAGCGCTTCCAGGAGGAGGTTGCATCGATCGTCAAGGAGCCCCATCATCTAGACCATGCTCTCTTGTCACTACTACCATTCAGATGAGATCCAAGACTTGCTGGTTTCCCGGCCTATGGCAGCCCCTGATCCTGTGCTTCAATTGGAATTCCCAAACTCACATCATTTTCCCTTTCAGATTCCGGCTGCCCACAGACAAAGGGCCACATCCCGTGAGCATTCCTCTGGAGCAGTGGCCGGCCGAGGAGATTCATCGTTACCTGAAGTTTCTTCTCCACAGCAGCAGACCTGAGTTGTCTGTGGGCCGTGGCATCAGTGGAGATGTCATGGGGCCCTATCCCATCGGCAAGGTACATACTAGGGTCACCTGTAGACTGTTGTGTTAAGTTTTTCTTCCTTCTATGGGGAACTACAGCTGAATCTTGGGTCATTTGGGTAAGTAGGCCAAGGAATGGCAGATAGAGCTTAAATTGGATGAGTGTGAGGTGATGCATTTTGGGAGGCCAAATGGGGGTTGGACTTCCTTAGTAGGTTGCTGAAGAGCATTGTAGAGTGGAGGGACCTAGGAGATAGATGCAAGCACGTGGCTCTCTGACAACGGCATCACAGGTAGACATTGAAGGTTTTGGCTGCTTTACACTGAATGTAGGAGTTGGGATGTTATGTGGCAGCTGTACAAGACACTGGCGAGGCTGCAATTGGAGTTCTGATCACAGTCTGAGATGTCGATGACTTACTCCCCTCCAGAGAGGAAACCCATGTGGCCATAGGGAGAATGTACGGACTCCTTACGGAAAGTGGCAGCAATGGAATCTTGGCCATTGGCACGTAATAGCACTACACTAACCATTGCCCTGAAATTCTACCTGTGCTTAGTTGGGAGACATGGTGGGCCAGTGAGCGTGGGTAAGGGGTAATGGAGTCTCGGATCCAGACTGTACAAGTGTAGCACAGGTGCGGAGAGGATCAAATGTGGAAGTTAAGTCTTTGTGCCATTTTGACATCAGTGCTTGACTCATCTGTCACTAAACTGGTCTAGTGGGGACTGAGGGAAGGATGCAGAGATGGGACCAACATCACCAAGGAAGGGGATGGACCCAACAGAAACATAAGCAGAAATGTCACAGCCTGAAAGGTTGACTGTGTACTTACCCTGACCTGCTGAGTTCCTCCAGCATCGGCAGACTCTCGTGTTTATGTCTTGGAGCATTGTGTTCAGTCTTGGTTACCTGCTGTATGAACAATACTACTAAGTTGGAAAGAGTGCAGAAAATATTTCTGAGAATATTGCCAGGACTCGAGGGACTGGGTTATGGGGAGAGGTTAAGCAGGCTCGCGTTTACTGAGAGGTGATCTTATAGAGATATATAAATTCATGAGGAGTATAGAGAGGAAAAATGCATAGTCTTATTCCCAGGGTTGGGAAGTCAAGAATGAGAGGGTATAGGTTTAAGGTGAAAGAGAAGAGTTTTAACAGGAACCTAAGGGCAACATTTTCACCCAAAGTGGTCAGTATATGAAATGGGCTGCCAGAGGAATTGGCTGAGTACAATAACAGCATTTAAAAGACACATACAAAGGAAAGCTTTAAGAAGGAAAGGAAAGGTACGTCACATCTGGAGTTTCTCCGGTTAGCGGACGATTTCCCTCCACGCCTCTCTGACGTAGTGGGGAACCGCGTACGAGGCAAGTTACAGCAGTGGTTTGCCATTGCCTTCTGCCGGGTGAGTTTCCAAAGAGATCACCAGCTTGTAAGCCAGCACAGATGGAAAGCGTGCAGGGGAACTGGCTGGATTCGAACTCGGGAACTCTTGTCCCAAAGTCCGGCACTGATGCCACTACGCCACCAGCCGGGTATGCTTTAGGAAGATATGGGCAGAATACAGGCAGATGGGCATCAGAATCAGATATAATATCACCAGCGTATGTTGTGAAATTTGTTTACTTAGTGGAAGCAGTACAATGAAATACATGACAAATAAATATAGAGGAAAAAACAGAGTTGCATTAAGTATATATATTGACTATTAAATAGCTAAGTTAAAACAAATAATGCAAAAATAACAAATAATAAAGTAGTGGGGTAGTGTTCATGGGTTCCATGAAATTGGATGGCAGAGGGGAAGAAGCTGTTCCTGAAACACTGAGTGCATTCCTTCAAGCCTCTGCACCTCCTTTCCGATGGTAACAGTGTGAAGAGGGCACATCCTGGGTGGTGGATGTCCTTAATGATGGACGCTGCCTTCCTAAGGCACCGCTCCTTGAACATGTTTTGGATACTACGGAGGCTGGTACCCATGATGGGGTTGACTAGTTTTACAAGTTTCTGTAACTATTTTGCCTTCTTTATAGCTGCATCAATATGTTGCATCCAGGTTAGGTCCTCAGAGGTACTGACACCCAGGAACTTGAAACTGCTCACTCTCTCCACTTCTGATCCCTCTATGTGGATTGGTTTGTATTCCCTCATCTTACCTTTCCTGAAATCCACAGTTTTTTGGTCTTACAGATGTTGAGTGCCAGGTTGTTGCTGCAACACCACTCGACCAGCTGGTATATCTCAGTCCTGTATGCCCAGCATCACCATCTGAAATTCTGCCAACAATGGTTGTATCATCAGGTGCTATTTGAGCTATGCCTAGCCACACAGTAATGGGTGGAGAGAGAGTAGAGCAGTGGGCTAAGCACGCATCCCTGTAGAGAGCCAGTGTTAATTGTCAGCAAGGTGGAGATGTTATTTCTAATCTGCACAGATTGTGAACTTCCTCTGCAACTGGACCCTCAACTTCCTAACTGTGAGGTATAGAGGCCCAGGTTTTGTAGCTTTTTGATCAGGACTGCAGGAATGATAGTATTAAATTGCAAGCTATAGACTATAAACATTATCCAGGTATAGATATTTGTATTGTCCAGGTGATCCAAGGGTGCATGGAGAGTCATTGAGATGGCATCTGCTGTAGACCTATTGTGATGAAGGCCAATTGCAGTGGCTGAGGCAGGAGTTGATTCTAACCATGACCAGCCTCTCAAAGCATTTCATCACAGTAGATGTGAGTGCTATGGACAATAGTCATTGAAGCATCTTGGTTAGTATGGACAATTTGGAATGAAGGGACGGTTCCTATGCAGTATAAATCTGAGACTCTCTTAGTCCAACCAGGTTAATTTTCTTTGATGGAGAAATGGAAGAGAAGGAGGTGACTCTGGTAGAGCTGGTGCCTCATAGCTAAGGGTTCGATCCCAATCTCTGGTGCCGCTTGTGTGCCATTTTTATGTTCTCTCTGTAACTGTGTGGGTTTCACCTATATGTTTCAGTTTCCTCCCACATCCCAGGCCGACGGGCATGTGAGAGTAAGTTGATCACAAGGAAGTAGCTGGGGATTGGAATTTCCCTGCGAATCTGCACAGACTGGATGGGCTGAATTACCGCCTCCCATGTGGTGAGGAAAGTATGAACTTGAAGCCATTCGGCTCTGTTAAACAGGTAGATAGGGGTGGAGGGCATAAGTTAAAGAAATAGTTGTCAGAAGGATTGATTTCCTGAAGTGAAACTTTGCAAATTAAATTCTGGAGATCCTTTTCCGCCTATATATTACCAGCCCAACTACATGGGTGGCATTTCTGGATTTGGCTTTAGGTAATGAAGCTGGAAGAATTTTCCATCGGTGAGCATTTTGTGGGAATGGTAAATTGGTTTCTTATTGCCACATGTACCAAGTACAGTGAAAATATTTGTTTTCTACGCAATCCATACACTGAGGTAGTACAAGGGAAAACAATAACAGAATGCAAAGTGTTACACTCAAAAGGTGCAAGGTCAAAATGAGGTATTTTGTTGTCTTGTTGAAGGGGCTCAGCCTGAAACATCAACTTTCCATAGATTCCTCTCTATGGATGCTGCCAGACCTGCTGAGTTTGTCCAGCATTTTTGTGCGTGTTCCTCTAGATCTTCAGTATCTGCAGAATATCTTGTGTTTGTAAAGATAAAGATTAGCTTCATTTGTTATATGTACATTGAAACATACAGTGAATTATGTCATTTGCACCAATGACCAACACAGTCCAAAATGTGCTGGGTGCAGTCCGCAATTGTCACCATGCTTCCAGCACCAACCCGTATGCCCACAACTCCCTAAACTTAACCATAAACTTTGGATTGTGGGAGGAAACCAGAGCACCTGGAGGACATGTACAAGGTCATGGAAGAACGTACAAGCTCCTTACAGACAGCAGTGGGAATTGAACCCTGTCCTTACAGCTGGTGCTATAGAGTGTTACGCTACTGTACCACCATTAAATGTGTCCCCTCGTACCTTAAACCTATGTCCACTAGTTCTTGATTCTACAACCAAGGGGAAAGGACTTTGTGCATTCACCCTATCTGTGCCCCCTATGATTTTATACAGGTTGCCTCTCAGCCTCTTACACTCTAAGGTATAAAGTCCTAGCCTCTCTTTAATTTAGTCCCACGGGATATGGCAACATCTTTGTAAATCTGTTCTGTGCTCGTTCCAGTTTAAATGACATCTTTCCTACAGCAGGGCAAACAAAGCTGAACACAATACTCCCAGTGCGACCTCACCAGTGTCCTGTAAAACTGCATCAACTTCTCTACTCAGTGAAGGCCAACATGCTAAAAACTGCCTTCACCATCCTGTCTACCTGTGATGCCACTCTCAGGGGACCATGTAGTTGTACTCATTGTCTCTCTGTTACACACAATGATAGGATGGAAGAATGTCAGACTGGCAGAAGGCAAAGAGTGGGATGAAGGGGGCCTTTTCTGGTTGGCTGCTGATACCTAGTGGTATTCCACAGGGGTCATAGTTGGGACTACTTCTTTTCACGTTATATGTCAATGATCTGCATGACAGAATTGCTGGCTTTGTAGTGAAGTTTGCTGATGATACGAAGTTAGGTGGAGGGGCTGGTAGTGTTGAGGAAGTAGGAAATCTACAAAAGGACTTGGACAGATTAGAAGAATGGGCAAAGAAGTGTCAGATGGAATACAGTGTAGGAAAGTTTTTGGTCCTGCACTTTGGTAGAAGGATGACACTCCATGACCACGTTAACAGGTACAACTGTACACCTACTGGTTAATGCAAATATCTAATCAGCCAATCATGCAGCAGCAGCTCAAACCATAAAAGCATGCAGACATGGTCAAGAGGTTCAGTTGTTGTTCAGACCAAACATCAGAATTGCGAAGAAATGTGATCTAAGTGACTTTGACCATGCTTGTGCCAGACAAGGTTGTGTATCTCAGGAATTGCTGTTCTCCTGGGATTTTCATGCACAACAGAATTTACAGATAATGGTGCAAAACAAAAATCAAAAAAGATCCAGTGAATGGCAGTTCTGTGGGCAAAAAGGCCTTGTTAATGAGAGGGGTCAGAGGAGAATAGCCAGACTGGTTCAAGCTGACAGGAAGGCGACAGTAACTCAAATAACCACGTGTTACAAAAGTGGTGTGCAGAAGAGCATCTCTGAATACACAGCACCTTGAACCTTGAAGTGGATGGGCTACAGCAGCAGAAGACCACAAACATACAGTGGCCACTTTATTCGGCACAGAAGGCACCTAATAAAGTGACCAATGAGTAGAAATTTGTAGACTATTTTCTAAACAGGGAGGAAATCAGAAATGAGAGGTGCGAGGGAACTTGGGAATCCTCGTGCAAGATTATCTAAGGTTAACTTGCAGGTTGAGTCTGTGGTGAGGAAGGCAAATGCAATCAACAGGAATTCTGCAGATGCTGGAAATTCAAGCAACATACATCAAAGTTGCTGGTGAACGCAGCAGGCCAAGCAGCATCTGTAGGAAGAGGTGCAGTCAACGTTTCAGGCCGAGACCCTTCGTCAGGACGAACTGAAGGAAGAGTGAGTAAGGGATTTGAAAGTTGGAGGGTGAGGGGGAGATCCAAAATGATAGGAGAAGACAGGAGGGGGAGGGATGGAGCCAAGAGCTGGACAGGTGATAGGCAAAAGGGGATGCGAGAGGATCATGGGACAGGAGGTCCGGGAAGAAAGACAAGGGGGGGGTGACCCAGAGGATGGGCAAGAGGTATATTCAGAGGGACAGAGGGAGAAAAAGGAGAGTGAGAGAAAGAATGTGTGCATAAAAATGAGTAACAGATGGGGTACGAGGGGGAGGTGGGGCCTTAGCGGAAGTTAGAGAAGTCGATGTTCATGCCATCAGGTTGGAGGCTACCCAGACGGAATATAAGGTGTTGTTCCTCCAACCTGAGTGTGGTTCTGCTAAGGCCCCACCTCCCCCTCGTACCCCATCTGTTACTCATTTTTATGCACACATTCTTTCTCTCACTCTCCTTTTTCTCCCTCTGTCCCTCTGAATATACCTCTTGCCCATCCTCTGGGTCACCCCCCCCGTCTTTCTTCCCGGACCTCCTGTCCCATGATCCTCTCGTATCCCCTTTTGCCTATCACCTGTCCAGCTCTTGGCTCCATCCCTCCCCTCCTGTCTTCTCCTATCATTTTGGATCTCCCCCTCCCCCTCCAACTTTCAAATCCCTTACTCACTCTTCCTTCAGTTAGTCCTGACGAAGGGTCTCGGCCTGAAACGTCGACTGCACCTCTCCCTACAGATGCTGCCTGGCCTGCTGCGTTCACCAGCAACTTTGACGTATAAGGTAAATGCAATGTTAGCATTCATTTCAAAAAGGACTAGCATATAAAAGCAAGTATGTAATTATGAAATATAGTGAGCAGTTTTGGGTCCATGATTTAGGAAACGATGTGTTGTCATTGGAGAGGGTTCAGAGGAGGTTCATGAAAATTATCCTAGGACTGAAAGGGTTAACGCATGAGGAGCATTTGATGGCTCTGTGCCTGTACTTGTTAGTGTTTAGAAGAATGGGGGGGGGGAAGAATCTCATAGAAATCTGTCAAATATTAAAAGAACTCATTAGAGTAGATGTGGAGAGGATGATTCCTACAGTGGGGGAGTCTCAGACCAGAGGGCATAGCCTCAGAATACAAGGACATCCCTTTTCACAGAGATGAGGAAGAATTACTTTAGCCAGGGGGTGGTGATTCTTTGGAATTTGTTGCCAGAGACAGCTGTGGAGGCCCAGTTATTGGGTATATTTGAAGTGGAGATTGATAGGTTCTTGATTAGTCAGGGTGTCAAAGGTTATGGGGAGAAGACAGGAGAATGGGGTTAAGAGGGGTAATAAATCAGCAGTGATGGAACGGCTTAATTCTGCCCTTATGTGTTATGACCTTCTAGAGATGGGATGTGGTTAGGTGTCTAGTACAGACTGGATAGGCTGTTATAATTTCTCAGCACTCCCTCAGCAGCTAATGGGTCCCGTTTGTTTGAACAGGGCGGGAACATGTTGGAGCTGGGAGGCGATGAGGAGAGGAGCCTGCAGAGGAGAGCCGGACTTGATGGGATCATCAACCAGGACTATCCCAGTGACCATGGCAACCGCTATGGCCCAATCACGGAGGACTTGCAAGACCAGAACGCGAAAAACCCAAACCGGATGAAAGACACTAACATTGGGCCCAACACACCTCAACCTCTGGCAGGTAATTTCAAAGTTAACGTGTGATAATGAGATTGGTTTATTGCTGGTTAGTTTATTATCATCACCTGTACGCAGATACAGTGAAAAGCTTTGCTTTGCATACCCTATACAGATCATTCCTGACATAAGAACATTGAAGTAGTAAAAAGTAAAACAGAATAGATGCTGCCTGGCCTGCTGTGTTCCACCAGCATTTTATGTGTATTACAGAATACAAGGCATAGACTTAAGGTGAGAGGAAGGAGTTTTAAAGGGGATCTGAGGGAAACTTTTTTTTACACAAGGGGTTCTGGAACATATGGACAGCAAAGCTGCATACATCAGGATGCTCTTTATCGATTACAGCTCAGTATTTAACACCATCATCCTCTCAAAACTATTCAGTAAACTCCAAGACCTGGGCCTCAATACCTCCTTATGCAATTGCATCCTGGATTTCCTCACTTTGTAGACCCCAGTCAGTTCAGATTGACAAAAAACATCTCCTCCACTATCTCCATCAGCACAGGAGCACCGCAGGGATGTGTGCTTAGCCCCCTGCTCTGCTTGCTTTACACTTATGACTGTATGGCTAAGTACTGTACAGCTCCAACACCATATACAAGTTTGCTGATGACACCATGGTTGTGGGCTATATCAAAGGTGGTGATGAATCAGCATACAGGAGGGAGATTGAAAACTTGGCTAGTGGTGTAATAACAACAACCTCTCACTCAATGTCAACAAGACCAAGGAACTGATAGTAGACTTCAGGAGAGGGAAACCGGAGGTCCATGAGCCAGTAATCATCAGAGGGTCAGAGGTGGAGAGGGTCAGTAACTTTAAATTCCTGGGTGTCACTATCTCAGAAGACCATTGCATAAATCCTGTACTTCCTCAGGAGTATGCAGAGATTCAGCATGTCACCAGAAACCTTGGCAAATTTCTATAGGTGTGTGGTGAAAAGTGTACTTACTAACTGCATTATGGCCTGGTATGGGAACACCAATATCTTTGAGCAGAAAACCCTACAAAAGGTAGTGGATTCACCCCTGTACATCACGGGTAAATCCCTCCCAACCATTGAGCACATCTATATGAAACGTTGCCATAGAACATCAGTGTCCATCATCAAAGATCCTCACCACCCAGGCCATGCTCTTTTCTTGCTGCTGCCATCAGATAGAAGGTACAGGTGCCTCAGAATTTGCACCACCAGGTTCAAGAACAGTTACTACCCCTCAACCATCAGGCTCTTGAATAAAAGGGGATAGCTACACTCATTCTATTTCTGGTGTTCCCACCACCGATGATCTCACTTTAAGGACTCTTTATCTTGTTATTTCATGCTCTTGTTATTTATTGCTATTTACTTATAGTTGCATTTGCACAGTTTGTTGTTCATTGATCCTGTTTACAGTTACTGTGCTATAGATTTGCTGAGTATGCCCGCAGGAAAAAGAATCTCAGGGTTGTGTGTGGTGACATGTACGTACTCTGGTAATAAATTTTACTTTGAACTGTGAACTTTTCTTGATATCTAGTACTTGCTGCCAGAGGAGTTGATGGAGTCAGATATAATCACTACATTTAAGCTCAAAGTTAATTTATTATCAAATGCTACCAAATGTTACCATATACCACCCTGAGAGTCATTTTCTTGCAGGCATTTACAGGGAAAAAAAAAGAAATGCAATAGAAGTTCTGAAAAATTATATATAAACAAAGACTGACAAACAACTAATGTGCAAAAAAGACAAACTGAGTAAATAAGTATGATTTTGAGAACGTGAGTTGTAAGTCATTGTGTCATAGAGCACTACAGCACAGAAACAGGCCCTTCTGTCTATTTCGTCCAAGTGAACTGTTATTCTGCCTTGTCCCATCGACCTACCCCTGAACCATAACTGTCCCATGCATGTACCAATCCTTAAAAATGAGTCTCTAGGTCAGAGTTGTGGTGAGTGCACCTAAATAAGAGAGGTATGAAGGAATACAGGGAAATGGGATTAGTGGAGATGTGTGAAAGGTCAGTGGGGACTTGGTGATGCAGAGGACCTGCTTCTGTGCGATGTAACTGTGCGAACACCCTCAAAACTGAGCTGATATGTAGCAGCAACCTCTGTCCACCCGGTGGCAGTGTGGAGCGGTTTTCGCTCTTAAAGTTTTCCCCTCCAGGTCACCAATGATTCTCGATTGTTTAATGTCATTTCCAGTAAACAAAGGTAAAGGAGAGCAAAATAATCGTTACTCTGGATCTGCTGCAGCACAAAAAAGCACAATAAGATAAAGAACACAATAATAAAAAAAACAATAAATGTAAAATGAGAAAATCTGCAGATGCTGGAAACGCAACATATCCTCCAGCATTCTGTGTGTGTTGCAATAAATATAACTGCTTCAGCTAGCTTGTATACAGTGCCTTGCAAAAAGTATTCAGCCCCCACAGCTACTTTCAGATCTTACTGGCTCATTAAAATTTATTGCAGTACGATTTTTGAGCTAATTTATAAAACATGTCAAATCAAAAGAAAAATCTCAAACCTGTTAGCAATTTACAAAAGAATTATAAACCAGAATTGTGAGGCTAGAGAAGTACTCATCCCCTTTGTAATTACTGCACTGACTTTTCTCAAGTACTGTATTACCTTACCAACTCACCCAGTTTGTTGATGTAGAGAACCGAAGGATCACCTGTTTTCATTAAATCATAAAAATAAATACCCCCTTTCTCTGTAAGGTCTAACATTATGGTAGATTTTCAGCAGACAAAACCAAAATGAAGACAAAAGTGCATTCAAGACAAGTCAGGGAAATGACAATAGAGAAGCACGAATCTGGGGAAGGGTACAGGACCATCTCAAAGGCGCTGAACGTACCTCAGAGCTCAGTACCTGACTGAACATCTCCGGCAAGACCTCAGGATTGCTGTCCACTGCCGCTACCCAGCTAACCTGGCACAGTTGATACGTTGTACAAAACTAATAGAGACTTATCCAAAAAGACTACTGGCTGTAATAGCTGCAAGAGGTGACTCAACTAAGTGCTGAGCAAGCCTTTAAACTGCTGACATTTCAGTTTTTGAATTTTTACTTTTTCATGCTTTACAATTTTCCCTCTTTTTTGAGCACTACTGTGAAAAAGGAGCATATGATTCACAAATAAAAATTCTCAGTTAAATTGATCAAAAGCCCGAGTTGTAAAATCTACTTATGTCAATAAAGGGTTGGAGGCTGAATACTTTTTCAAGGAACTGGAGGTGGATTGACTATATGTTCATAAAGTGACAGGAGTGTCTGTACCTAAGCTGACTAACAGGAAATGATAAAGTAGTGGTGCTGGGGGGTGTGGAGGGTGAGTTAGTGGGTGGAAGTGTTGATCAGCCTTGCTGCTTGGTGAAAATAACTGTTTTCGAGTCTGGTGGTCCTGGCGTGGATGCTGCGAAGTCCCTTCCCTGATGGGAGTGGGACAAACTCCTGGCTTCTTGCTTCATCCCCGCTCCTCCTCAGACTTAACACCTGCCAGCTTGTATTCCTTCCCCTCCCCCTACCTTCATTTTCTGGCTTCTGCCCCCTTCCTTTCCAGTCCTGGTGAAGGGTCTTGTCCCCAAATGTTGACTGTTTATTCCCGTCCAGATATGCTGCCTGGTCTGCTGCGTGTTGCTCAAGACTGAGCACGCTGCCCTACGGTGGACAGGCAGGCTGTACAACAGGTAGTCAAAACGGCCAGATGAGCCACTGGCACCAACCTACCCGCCAGCAAGGACATACGTACAGAAAGGTGCCGGACAAGTGCCAGCAATATCATGACCCACCCACCCTGCTCACGGACTGTTTGCCCCACTCCCATCAGGGAGGAGGCTACGTAGCATCCACACCAGGACCACCAGACTCAAAAACAGTTACTCGCCCTAAGCAGCAAGGCTGATCAACACCTCCACCCACACAACCGCTACTTTATCATTTCCTGTCAGTCACTTTATGTACAGACACTCTGTGCATAGCGTCACTTTGTGGACAGGCAATCAATCCATGTACAGTATATAAGCTATCTTATGAATTAATATTTATTGCGATTTTTATTATTATTGTGTTCCTTATTTGGGTGTGTTTTTTTGTGCTGCATCAGATCCGGAGTAACAATAATTCTTATACTTGTGTACTGGAAATGACATTAAACAGACTTGTACAAACACAAGAAAATCTGCAGATGCTGAACACACACAAAAAGCTGGAGGAACTCAGCAGGTCAAGCTGTGTCTGTGGAAAAGAGTAAACAGTTAACGTTTCAGGCCGAGACCCTTCATCAGGACGAAGGGTCTCGTCAGCCCGAAACATTGGCTATTTAAACAATCCTGTATCTTAAATCTGCAGAATTGTTGTTCCTAATGGATAGGAAAGGTTTAGCGGGATATATGTCAAACGTGGGCAAATGGGAGCAGCTTAGATTGGCACCTTGGTCAGCGTGGACCAATTGGGCGGGAGAACCTGTTTCCATACTGAACGACACTATTGTTGGCCAGAGCTGACCATGACAGACCAAACAGACTCCCTTTATTTTTTGTTGGAAATTGGTGAAAATGGTCATTGATTTCTTATTGTCACATTTACTGAGATACAGTGAAAAGCTTGTCTCGTACACTGTTCGTACGGATCAGACGGTGCATTGAGCTAGAACAAAGTAAGACAATAAGGATGCAGATTAAAGTGTAACAGCTGCAGAGAAAGTGCAGTGCAGGTAAGCAATGAGGTTGACCCTTCCAGGGTAGATTGTGTAGTCATGAATCCATCCTATTATATTAGGGAACCCTTCAATAGCCTTATAACTATAAGACTATAAGACCATAAGATATAGGAGCAGAAGTAGGCCATTTGGCCCATCGAGTCCATTTAATCATGTGCTGATCCAATTCTACCAGTCATCCCCACTCCCCTGCCTTCTCCCCATATCCTTTGATGCCCTGGCTAATCAAGAACCTATCTATCTCTGCCTTAAATACACCCAATGACTTGACCTCCATAGCCTCTCGTGGCAACAAATTCCACAGATTTACCACCCTCTGAGTAAAGTAATTTTGCCACATCCCTGTTCTTTCTTTCTTTTTCCATCTTTTTATTAATTTTCAAATTCATAGACATAACAACAATGTTAGTACAAAGAGATTGGGATTACATTATTAGTAATTAGCATATGGAAATATAAACTACAGATAACACAAGTATACCAAGCCTCCCAAACTCTTAATGTAATTAAACATGATAAAAGGAAAAATGAAAAATGTCAGGAAAAAAAATCCCAAATTAGAAAAAAAGAACTAAACAGAGCTAAACAAAACTAAACTAAACAAAGCTGGGCTATTATATTGCATTGGATACAATCATTAATGTCGTTAACTCCTCTCCTCTATTCATATATTTAAGGTTAATAAAAAGGATTCGGAAAAGGTCAAGTTACATCATATGAAAGTGTTGAATAAATGGCCCCCAAGCCTCTTCAAATTTAACCGAAGGATCAAAAGTGACACTTCTGATTTTTTCTAAATTTAAACAAGATATAGTTTGGGAAAACCATTGAAATGTAGTAGGGGGATTAATCTCTTTCCAATTCAATAAAATGGAACTTCTAGCCATTAATGTAACAAATGCAATCATCTGACGAGCTGAAGAGGTTAAATAACTGTGTTCCATCATTGGTAAACCAAAAATTGCAGTAATAGGGTGAGGTTTTAAACCAATACGCAAAACAGTTGAAATAGTATCAAAAATGTCTTTCCAATATTTTTCCAAAAGAGGGCAAGACCAGAACATACGAGTCAAAGAAACTACCTCGGAATGACATCTGTCACAGACAGGACTTGTATGAGAGTAAAACGAGCTAGTTTATCTTTAGACACGTGGGCCCTATGCACTACCTTAAATTGTATCACATATAGAGGAAGAGTTAACTAATTGGAAAATTTTCTCCCACTTCGCTATGGGTAAGAAAAGTTGAAGTTCCTTTTCCCATTCATTCTTAATTTTATCAGATATACCTGGCTGTATTTTCATAATCATATCATAAATAGTTGCTATTAAACCCTTCTGATACGGGTTTAAACATCTCTGTTCTAACTGGACATCCTTCAATCCTGAAGTCGTGCCCTCTTGTCCTAGACTCCCCTACCATGGGAAATAACTTTGCCATATCTAATCTGTTCAGGCCTTTTAACATTCGGAATGTTTCTATGAGATCCCCCGCCCCCCCCCCCATTCTCCTGAACTCCAGGGAATACAGCCCAAGAGCTGCCAGACGTTCCTCAAATGGTAACCCTTTCATGCCTGGAATCATTCTCATTCTCGTGAATAACAGCAGGATAGAACCTGTCCTTGAGCCTGATGGTATGTGCTTTCAGGACATTCCCCTTCCAGTGAACTAGATCCCAACTTGGAAACGTGTCACCGCACCTTCATCTGAATACCGGGACTCCCTGCCCGTACACTGGGAGCACCTTCACCAAAACTCCTGCAATGATCCAAAATCCTCAGGGGCCAAGAAGGATGGGAAAGACCCCATGCTGTTCGGACATTCTCTCCCACTCCACCCCCTCCCATCAGAAGATACAAAAGCACCTGCCATCAAGGACAGTTGGTTCACCATGTTGGAACAGCATGGGTTAAGTCTCAGTTTAGGCTGAGGTGGCTGCCCAGCACTGAGGGAGTGTTGCCCTGTCAGGACATGCCCAGCATTCGGACTGCTCCCTTTGTCTGACCCCGGGAGTGTGTGATGGGACGGTGTAGAGGGAGCTTCACTCTGTGTCTGACCCTGGGAGTGTGTGATGGGACGGTGTAGAGGGAACTTCACTCTGTGTCTGACCCTGGGAGTGTGTGATGGGACGGTGTAGAGGGAGCTTCACTCTGTGTCTGACCCTGGGAGTGTGTGATGGGACAGTGTAGAGGGAGCTTCACTCTGTGTCTGACCCTGGGAGTGTGTGATGGGACGGTGTAGAGGGAGCTTCACTCTGTGTCTGACCCTGGGAGTGTGTGATGGGACAGTGTGGAGGGAGCTTCACTCTGTGTCTGACCCTGGGAGTGTGTGATGGGACAGTGTAGAGGGAGCTTCATTCTGTGTCTGACCCTGGGAGTATGTGATGGGACAGTGTAGAGGGAGCTTCACTCTGTGTCTGACACATTTTTTTTAAAACAAAATTCTTTATTACAAATGTCGGTGCTATACAATATGTACAAAACCAGTGACTAATACATTTACTACACTACAAACAGACCCAATACATGTTAAACCAATATATTACCATCCTCATCAATGATGGCATTTACACCCCGCGGAGCCCAACGGTCCCGGAACACCTCTACGGTCACCGTGGACTGTGCGTATTCCTTTTCAATGTTCACCCGGGCACGAACATACCCCCTAAACATAGCCAGGCAGTCCGCCCGGGGAGAACCCCCGCCACCCTTTTCCAGGAGCCACGGATGGCAATTTTCGCCAGCCCCAGGAGCAAGTTGACAAGGACATCCTCATCCCTCTGTGCCCCCCTCCTTACTGGATGACCATATATGAATAGGGGGGGACTGAAATGCAAGCAGAAGGCGAGAAGCAGCCCACGCAAATACGCGAAAAGGGGCAGCAGTCTCGCGCACTCCATGTACATATGGTACACGGTCTCCTCCAGCCCGCAGAAGTGACACGCGGCTGGGAGATCCATGTACAGACTAAAGAACTTATTGCAGGGCACCGCTTTATGCAGCACCCTCCAGCCGAGATCCTCAAGGTGCATGGGAAGGACTCCCTTGTAAAGGGACTTCCACTGGGGACCCCCCTCACCTCCAGGTGGAAAGGCGACCGCCATGGCGTGTCGGGACGGTGGACAAGGGCGAGGGTGGAGGGTGTGGAGCAGCAGCCCATAAAGGTACCTCCTACCTGCATCCCTGAATGGGATTGTGGGTGTCGATGAAAGACGGCTCAAGTTGTGTGGATTCATCTCTCGGGTAAGGCTGCGGGGCCTGGGCCCGACGAGCAGCTCAGCTTGAGTCGATCCACACAGCTGAGCCGCACCGACATCCGTTGAGGCAGGGCAAGGGTCGGCCAGGACCCTGCCCTCTGCCAGAGGAGGGGATTCCCGGCCTGAGGCAACCATGTTCCAGACTCTCAGTAGGTCCTGATAGAAGCCGGGCAGCCTCTGCAAAGCAGCACGGCTGACACCTGCCGGAGGCAGCTGCATATCTTCGTGAAGGCAGCAGCCCCTCCGGAGGAAGTAAGTCGCCAACACGTGCCACCTGGGAGGGTGCTCGGCGTACAGGAATCTCTGCAGAGTCCTGAGGCGGAGAGCCACCAGCCGTGTGCGTACCCACATCAGCGACTGTCCGCCCTTTCCTACTGGGAGACTCAGAACCGCTGCAGAGACCCGTGTTTCCTGTTATCCCAGAAGAAGTCCACTAGCTTCCTCTGCATTCTCGCGACAAAAGGGGCGGGGGGGGCCAAGGTGACCATCCGGTACCACAACATGGAGGCCACCAGCTGGTTTATGACCACCACCCTGCCTCGATAGGAAAGCACCCTGAGAAGGCCTGACCAGCGCCCTAGCCGGGCCATGACCTTTGTCTCCAGGTCCTGCCAGTTCACCAGCCAGGTCTCCCCAGAAGGACTCAGGTAGACTCCCAGATAGAGAAGGCGTCTGGTGCTCCACTCAAAAGCTCTCATCTCCTCCGGCAGGGACTCCACCTGCCACTGGCCTACTAAGAGTCCGGAACATTTCGCCCAGTTGATCCTTGCGGAGGATGCCGCCGAGAAAACATCTTGGCACTTGCGGATCCTCCGCAGGTCACAGGGGTCTGTCATCATGAGGAGTACGTCATCGGCGTAGGCCGAGAGGACGACCTCCATGTCCGGTTCGCGCAGAACCAGACCTGTCAGCCTTTGCTGAAGAAGGCTGAGGAATGGCTCGACACAGATTGCATACAGTTGACCGGACATGGGGCACCCTTGATGCACTCCTCTTCGGAAGGGAATAGGTCCTGTCAATGATCCGTTAATCTTAACTAGGCGCTCTGCGGCAGAGTACAGGAGCTGAACTCGGGCCACAAAGTGTGGTCCGAGCCCAAAAGCCTGCAGGGTGCCCACCAGGAAACTGTGGTCCACCCGGTCAAACGCCTTCTCCTGGTCAAGAGAAAGAAACGCTGCCGGGGTCCCAGTCTCCTGGAGTAGGTGGATCAGGTCCCGTACTAAGTGGACATTGTCCTGGATGGAGCGCCCCGGGACTGTGTAAGATTGGTCAGGATGGACCACCTGTCCAATTACCGAACCCAGACGGTTAGCCATTGCCTGGGCGAAGATCATGTAGTCCGCGCACAAGAGGGAGACCGGCCGCCAGTTCTTTAGCAGGCGGAGGTCTCCCTTCTCGGGCAGTAGGACCACAACAGCTCTTCGCCATGAGAGGGACATTTCTCCGGTGGCTAGGCTCTCCCCTAGGACAAGGCTGTAATCATCCCCCAGGACATCCCAAAAAGCCTGATAAAACTCAACACTCAGTCCATCCAAGCCAGGGGACTTGCCCCTCCGGAGTTGCCGAAGGGCAGTGGACAGCTCCTCCCGAGTCAGGGGGGGCGTCCAGACGCACTGCGTCCTCTGGGCTGACCTTAGGCAAATCCTTCCAGACCTCACTACACACCTCCGCATTTGACAGATCAGGCGAGAATAAGGACTGATAGAATGAACAGACTTTGTTGTTAATTCCATCAGAGTCCGTGATGGAGGAGCCATCGGCAGCCAGCAGCTCCACTAGCTGCTTTTGAACTCCCCGCCACCTCTCCAACGAGTAGAAGAAGACTGAGCCACGGTCCAAATCCTGCAGCATTTGGATCCGTGACCTCGAGTATGCACCTCGGGACTGCTGAAGCTGCAGGTTCCTTAGTGCGTCCTTCTTCTCCTGGTATTCCTGCCACAGCTGCTGGTCTCCAGCGGTCGGACCGAGGCGGGACTCCAGGTCCAGCAACGCTCTCTCAAGTCGCTCAACCTCAGAGCCCCGCCTCTTTGTCGACCCCTAGTGTACTCCCGACATAAAAACCGGATGTGAGCTTTGCCCACATCCCACCATAGCCGTAGGGAGCAGAACTCTCTCCGCCTCTCCTTCCAGGAGACCCAGAACGCTCGGAACGAATCCCGGAATCGGCTGTCCACCAGCAGCCGGTTGTTAAAATGCCAATACCCGGATCCCACCCGAGGGTGCAGTGGAATAAACTCCATCCACACAAGGTGATGATCCGAGCACGACACTGGCCGCATGGAGGACGCCGACACGTGGGAGATGTAGGCCCGAGAGATGTACATGCTGTCTATCCTGGAACCTCCTTCTCTAGACCTTCTCGAGAAGGCGCCAGAGTTGGGGTGAAGATTCCGCCAGCTGTCCACCAAGTCAAAGGAGCCGACTAGCTCCTTTAACTTTTTTGCTGATACTGGGTCGTGTTGGAGGCCCGAGCGGTCCTCCGCCTCGAGGGTACAATTGAAATCTCCCCCGAGGATGACGCAGTCCCCAGGATCGATGGAGCTCAGCAGGGTGGACAGCTGACAGAATAGGCGCGTCTGCATCACACCGCGCCTGGGAGCGTACACATTGATAAAATGCAAAGGTACGCCATCCAGGCGCACAACCAGGTGGAGCAGACGGCCGGGCACAACGTCCTGGACTCTTTCAATTACAGGCTGGAAGGTCGGGGCCAACAGGATCGCCACCCCGCTAGAAATGGAGCTGAGGTGGCTCATGTAGACTCCGCCCTGCCACTCCAGGAGCCAAGCAGACGCGTCCCCAGGGATGGTATGGGTTTCCTGCAGGAAACTCACCGTGTACCGCCCATCCCTGAGGACTGAGAAATTGTTATGCCTGCGAAGAGGACCCCTACTGCCGTTTACATTGAGACTAGCTATGGTAAGCTTCATGTCGGGAGTACACTAGGCCTCAGCAGCTGTGCCCATTCCGGTGAGAGCGGAGGTGCCCTCCACCACACTGTCCCGAAAGAAGGCAAGGATACTTTTTGCCTTCTGGGCTCGAGCGGTACCAGCGACACCCTGTGACCCGCCATCCCCCGTTGGAGTGAGGCTGCTTCTCCCTCTGATTTTCCTTACTAGGTCATCTAGGGAAGATTTTAGTTGCCGTCTGTCGTTCCCCGACACCGCATTCCTCTTCCCCTTTCCCTTTCGTCCGAGGATGACTCGCAGGGACCTCACCAGCCTCGGCACGCTGGGCCAGCGAAGCGAGGCTAGTTGAGGCCGGTGCTTGGCACCCTCAGAGGTGAGAATGAAATGCTTAATTTCCTCTACAGGTATCAGTGGGGATTTCTCAGGAGGGGTGAGGATGTCCATTGTTTCACTATCGAAGGAGTCCCCCTCCAACCCGTCACTGCGGACAGAATCCCCATCGGCCTCCCCGCATGTTCCAATAGATGGCTGCACCTGTGACCCACACCGCGCAGCGGGCACCTCGCTCTTACCTGCCCGCTCCACCGTCGCATCAGCCTCATCCACATTTGCGACAGTGGAGGGACAATCCCTTGGGACTCCCTGCAAGCCATTTATTGCTGAGGTCGACGTGCATAGAATATCGTCCTCCCCAGGGGGCAAGTATAGAGGGGAACCCGGCACCTTTGGTCCAAGTGATTCACAAGCAGCCTGGTGCTGAGAGTGAGAGAGCTTTGTCTCGTCTCCTCTTACACTATTCGGTTCGCTTGCCTCCAGGGAGGCACTGACTATTAAGTCCTGGGTGGAGGCCTCCAGGGCTGCCTCATTTGTGCAAACAGGGTTATCACAAGCTTTTTGCACAACCACACCAGCTACCCCAGGACTGGTGGCTACATCTGGGGACTCAGGTTTCGAACTAACATCCGCCCAGACTCCCACCTCTTCCTGGGACTCCCCCGCATCTACATCCCCTGCCCTCTTGCGGGAACGTTCCCTTCTCCTCTTCACGCCGGAGGAGCACACAGGTGCAGGCTTCACCGATGGGGCGGTGCTTTCTGTTTCCATCACCCCATCTGCTTGCGCACCTCCCCGAGCCCCACGCTCCACTTCAGGGCAAATGGGCGTGAGCTCTGCGGCCTCAAAGGTCGACTTCTTAGGGTGTTTGGATTTCTTCTTTGCCTTCTTACTCTGCACAGACTCCACCCCGTCCCCCACCTGAGCCACAGGGAGAGGAGCAGGGACCGACCCAACCGTAGGAGTAGGGACAGGGGTAGGGGCAGGGTGAGGGGCCGGGGCAGGATCAGGGGCAGGGGCAGGGTCAGATGCAGGCGCAGGCGCACGCGCAGGAGTAGGATCAGGGGCAGAGGTAGCTGGGGCACTGGTGCTCGAAGTGGGCTCCCTCGGGTTCCGCGTGGTAGGACAGTCCCTCCGAAAGTGCCCCACCTCCCTGCACGCATGGCACCGTGGGCGCTCGGAGCTCCAGTACACCTGATAATCCACTCCCTCGTGCCGGACAGTAAACCGGCCCTCAACATCGTCCTCCCTTTCCAGCTGCATGAATACCTGATGCCGGAAAGAGATTACGGTGCGGAGGGTGCGTCTCTTAAATTTGTGTCGGATGGCAGTGATCTCCGACTTTACTTGCCCTAAACGGGCCAGTGGGGGAAGCAGGTCCTCATTCGGAATGAAAGGCTTAACATACCCAAGCACGATACGTTGCGTGGGGGCCGTCACCAGCTCCATAGGTAAAAAGATGTTGTCTACCGTGACTCCCCTGCTTAGGGCCCGGTGCACTAACTCTTCATTCGCCAGATAGAACACTGCCTTTCCGAACTCCTTTTCAGTGGCCAAAATACCACCTTTCCCCACAATGTCCTCCATGGCCTCCGCACACTTTTCTAGTGTCATTCCCGGGCGCAAAATACATTGCACCCCGCGTTCCACCTTCACCGACCGAAACAGGGCGTTGTCCGAGGCTGGGGAGGCAGCCGCCCTTGCGTAACTTCCTGAAGGCCCGCGACTCCCTGGAGACCAGTCCGGCATGCTGGCGCTGTTTCCAGTCCGCGAATTTTACAGCGGTGCCGGTTAGAAGTCCTGGAGCGAATCGAATAACTGGCCGGGAAAATTTGCAGTCGACAGTTCCTCGCTGGCTCGGCGCCAGGAAAGGCTCCATCGGACTTGCAGAAACCCAGGCCGGGAGAGGTCGAAACGTCTTTTCAGATGCTCCGGCTCCGACACTGGACAAAAATCAAGAAGATAAAGGAGGAGGAACGTTGCCCCGATGTCAATCGGGGGGAACGACGGCGTTTGCCTCCGGTTTTGGAGTGAACCGGCTTCCTGGCCAGTTGCCAGCGGCCGCAGCTGGGAGCTACGCAGTTAGCAGCCGCCAACAAACCCAGCCCAAACCGGCAGTAAAACTCCACACCGTGTTTCCACACCAGCGCCGTCACTCACTCAGTTGTCCAAGAGACTTTTAGAGCCACCTCCAAAGTATTCCACGAACTTTATCCAGTAGTTTTGCCTCGATTTCTTCCAGCTCAGTCAGCACAGCTCCTCTCTGTGTCTGACCCCGGGAGTGTGTGATGGGACAGTGTAGAGGGAGATTCAGTCTGTGTCTGACCCAGGAGTGTGTGATGGGACAGTGTAGTGAGAGATTCACTCTGTGTCTGACCCCGGGAGTGTGTGATGGGACAGTGTGGAGGGAGATTCACTCTGTGTCTGACCCTGGGAGTGTGTGTGATGTGATGGTGTAGGGGGAGCTTCACTCTGTCTGACCCTGGGAGTGTGTGATGGGACAGTGTAGAGAGAGCTTCCTATGTGTCTGACCCTGGGAGTGTGCGATGGGATGGTGTAGAGGGAGCTTCGTTGTGTGTCTGACTCTGGGAGTGTGTGATGGGACAATATAGAAGGAGCCTTAAATTTAAAGTCGAGTTTATTGTCAGATGCACAAGTCCTTCTGTGCACGGGTGCAATGAAAAACTTACTTCTCCAGCATCACAGGCTCAGAGCATCAGATAAGCCGCAGGTCACAAGGAAAACATAAATTGCGTACAATTTATGTTTAAATTTTACAAGAAAGAAGACAACTAAAACAAAAATATATACTTTATACTTTATTGTCACCAAACAATTGGTACTAGAACGTACAATCATCACAGCGATATTTGATTCTGCGCTTCACACTCCCTGGATTACAAATATTAAATATTAAAAATAGTTAAAATTAGTAAATATTAAAAATTTAAATTATAAATCATAAATAGTTAATAGAAAAATGGAAAGTAAGGTAGTGCAAAAAAACCGAGAGGCAGGTCCAGATATTTGAAGGGTACGGCCCAGATCCGGGTCAGGATCTGTTCAGCAGTCTTATCACAGTTGGAAAGAAGCTGTTCCCATATCTCCATATCTGGTCGTACGAGTCTTCAAGCTCCTGAACCTTCTCCCGGAAGGAAGAGGGATGAAAAGTGTGTTGGCTGGGTGGGTCGTGTCCTTGATTATCCTGGCAGCACTGCTCCGACAGCGTGCGGTGTAAAGTGAGTCCACGGACGGAAGATTGGTTTGTGTGATGTGCTGCGCCATGTTCACGATCTTCTGCAGCTTCTTTCGGTCTTGGACAGGACAACTTCCATACCAGGTTGTGATGCACCCTAGAAGAATGCTTTCTACGGTGCATCTATAAAAATTAGTGAGGGTTTTAGGGAACAGGCCAAATTTCTTTAGTTTTCTCAGGAAGTAAAGGCGCTGGTGGGCCTTCTTGGCAGTGAACTCTGCTTGGTTGGACCAAGTCAGGTCATTTGTGATATTGACCCCGAGGAACTTAAAGCTTTTGACCTGTTCCACTTGTGCACCACCGATGTAAATTGGATCGTGCGGTCCACTACTCCTTCTGAAGTCAACAACCAATTCCTTTGTCTTGCTGACGTTGAGGGATAGGTTATTGTCTTCGCAATATGCCACCAGGTTCTTAATTTCCTCTCTGTATTCAAACTCATCATTACCAGAGATCTGGCCTACAATTGTTGTTTCATCAGCAAACTTATATATTGAGTTTGATGGAAACTTGGCTACACAATAATGGGTGTACAGTGAGTACAGCAGGGGGCTGAGTACACAGCCTTGTGGGGCACCGGTGCTTAGAGTGATTGTAGAGGAGAGCTTGTCCCCTATTTTTACAGCCTGGGTCCTGTCCGTGAGGAAGTTGAAGATCCAGCTGCAGATCTGAGTGCTAAGGCCCAGGTTCCGGAGCTTAGGAATCAGTTTATTTGGAATGATGGTATTAAAGGCAGAGCTGTAGTCAATGAAAAGGATCCTTACGTATGCATCTTTATTCTCCAGGTGTTCTAAGGAGGAATGTAGGGCCAGAGAGATGGCATCTGCCATTGACCTGTTGCTCCGGTAGGCGAATTGCAAAGCGTCGAGGTTGACCGGTAGGCTGTGGTTGATATGTGCCATAACCAATCTCTCGAAGCACTTCATAGCAATTGAAGTCAGAGCCACAGGTCGATAGGCATTCAGGCATACCACCTTGCTCTTCTTCGGCACTAGGATTATCGTTGCCTTCTTAAAACACGAGGGGATCTTAGACTGAAGCAAGGAGCAGAGAAGATGTCAGCAAACACTCCAGCTTGCTCGCTTGCACAAGCTCGGAGAAACTGTCCTGGGATGCCATCTGGGCCCGTCGCCTTCCTTGGATTTATCTTCAGGAAGGCCCTTCTAACGTCCTCCTCACTGACGATGAATCTCGATGCCACCAGGTCCGGTTCATCCGGAGGGAGCGCTAAGTACAATTTAGTGCAAAGTGGTCAGAGTGTCGTTAAACAGTAGTGATTATGGTTGTGCCAGTTGGTTCAAAAACTGAATGGTTGCAGGAAAGTAGCTGTCCTTGAACTTGGAGGTGTGGGACTTCAGGCTTCTGTATGATGGTCGCTGTATGAAGAGAGCATGGCCTGGATGGTGGGGGTCTTTGATGATCGATGTTGCCTTAGTGAGACAGTACCTTGTGTGGATACCACTGATGATGGGGAGGGATTCAAGACTCAAGTTTTTCATTTAGAAATACAGATTCAGAATTAGATTTATTTGTCACATGTACTTGAAAGTATCCAGTGAGATGCCTAATTCCATTAACAACTAACACAGCCTAGGGATGTGCTGGGGGCAGTCTGCAAATGTCACACACATTCCGGCACCAACATGACATGCCCACAACAAGCAACAAACAAACAGCAGCAGAAACAAGCCACAGCCTATCCACACCGTTCATGATCTTGTACACCTTTATCTGGTCATCCCTCATACTCTCATGTTCCAGGGAATAAAGTCTGTAGGACAGAATTAGGTCATTTGGCCCATTGAGTCTGCTCCACCATTCAATCATGGCTGATTTATTTTCCCTCTCTACTCCATTCACCTGTTTCCACCCATAACCTTTGACACCCTCACTAATTAGGAACCTATCAAACTCTGCTTTAAATATGCCCAATGATTTGGCCTCCACAGCTATCTATGGCACTGAATTCTGGAGATTCACCATCCCCTGGTGAAGAAATCTTTCCTTATCTTCGTTCTAAAGGAACATCCTTCTATTTTGAGACTGTGCTCTCTGATCCTGGACTCCCCCACTATAGGAAGTTTCTTTTCCATGTCCACTCAAGATAGGCCTTTCTGTATATGATAGGTTTCAATCAGACACCCCTCATTCTTCTAAACCCCAGTGAGAACAGGCCCAGAGTCATCAAATGCTCCTCGTACATTAACCTGATTCCTAGCCTACATAACCTCTCCTTGTAACTCAGGCCCCCAAGTCTAGTCAACATCCTGGCAAACCTTTTCTGCACTCTTTCCAGGTTATCGACATCCTTCCTATCTCAGGGTGACCAAAGCTGCACATGATACTCAAAGTGCCTCTTTACGAACATTTTTTTATACTGTACATAACAGCAACGTAATTCACAGCTGCTGTGCTTAGTGCCCTGACTGACGAAGGCCAGCGTGTTTAACACTGTCTTCACCGCCCAGTCTACCTGAGGTGCCACTTCCAGTGAATTATGTATTTGCACTTCTGGGTCCCTCTGTTCCACAACACTTCGCAGGGCCCTACTACTCACTGTATAAGTCCTACCCTGGTGTGATCTCCCTTCATGCATCCCTCATATTTATCTGGATTGAAAGCCATTTTCCAATCCTTAGCTCACATATGTACCCCACTGATCAAACTCCCCCTAAAACTTCTACACTGTCTGCAACATCACCTGTTTTCGTACTATTGGCATGCTTACTAACCATGCCTTGTACCTCCACATCCAGAACCAGCATCGGGTTTACTACCCTGGCACGCAATGTGAAATGTGTTGTTCTGTGGCAGCTATGCAGTGCAATACGGAAAAAATAATATAAGTTACAAAAAGAAACGTGTGTATGAAAAATAAATAAAGAAGCTGTTCAAAAAGGGGGCAAATCGTTTATCTGCGTGACAAATTAGAAATGTTAATGATGGGACCGTAGCAGTTAGTGTAACGCTTCACAACTCTAGTGACCTGAGATCAATTCCTGTCGCCGTCTGTAAGGAGCTTGTACGCCCACCCCACGGGTTAGGGGGTTTCCTCCGGGTGCTCCGGTTTCCTCGCACATCCCTAAAGGCGTGTGCGTTTAATAGAAACATAGAAAATAGGTGCAGGAGTAGGCCATTCGGTTCTTCGAACCTGCACCGCCATTCAGTATGATCATGGCTGATCATCCAACTCAGAACCCTGTACCAGCCTTCCCTCCATACCCCCTGATCCCTTTAGCCACAAGGGCCATATCTAACTCCCTCTTAAATATAGCCAATGAACTGGCCTCAACTGTTTCCTGTGGCAGAGAATTCCATAGATTCACCACTCTCTGTGTGAAGAAGTTTTTCCTAATCTCGGTCCTAAAAGGCTTCCCCTTTATCCTCAAACTGTGACCCCTCATTCTGGACTTCCCCAACATTGGGAACAATCTTCCTGCATCTAGCCTGTCCAATCCCTTTAGGATTTTATACGTTTCAATCAGATCCCCCCTCAATCTTCTAAATTCCAACGAGTATAAGCCTAGTTCATCCAGTCTTTCATCATATGAAAGTCCTGCCATCCCAGGAATCAATCTGGTGAACCTTCTTTGTACTCCCTCTGGCAAGGATGTCTTTCCTCAGATTAGGGGACCAAAACTGCACACAATACTCCAGGTGTGGTCTCACCAAGGCCTTGTACAACTGCAGTAGTACCTCCCTGCTCTTGTACTCGAATCCTCTTGCTATAAATGCCAGCATACCATTCGCCTTTTTCACTGCCTGCTGTACCTGCATGCCCACTTTCAATGACTGGTGTATAATGACACCCAGGTCTCGTTGCACCTCCCCTTTTCCTAATTGGCCACCATTCAGATAATAATCTGTTTTGCTGTTTTTGCCACCAAAGTGGATTATGAAAGATTATGAGAGAAAACTGGCAGGGAACATAAAAACTGACTGTAAAAGCTTTTATAGATATGTGAAAAGAAAAAGATCGGTTAAGACAAATGTAGGTCCCCTACAGACAGAAACAGGTGAATTGATTATGGGGAGCAAGGACATGGCAGTCCAATTGAATAATTACTTTGGTTCTGTCTTCACTAAGGACGACATAAATAATCTTCCGGAAATAGTAGGTGACAGAGGGTCCAGTGAGATGGAGGAACTGAGGGAAATACATGTTAGTAGGGAAGTGGTGTTAGGTAAATTGAAGGGATTAAAGGCGGATAAATCCCCAGGGCCAGATTAGTAGGTTAACGGGTCACCTGGGTGCAGTTGGGCGGCGTGGGCCTGCTGGGCCGGGAGGGCCTGTTTGTTCTGCCGAGCATCGTGGGCGTGCTACATTGGTGTTGGAACGTGTGGCGACACTTGGTGCTGGAATGTGCGCTGACATTTGCAGGCTGCCCTCAGCACATCCTCGACTGTGTTGGTTGTTAGTGCCAGCAGCAGATTTCACAGCGTGTTTTGGTGTACATCTGATAGGTAAACTTGAATCTTGAGCCTTGCTGTGTGCAGACTTGTCTGCCGCGTTTCCCAGGTGACAACAGCACGGGAACTGCCTGACTGCAGGGGGTTGCTATAACAGTGAGGCTTGATTGTTCGATGCCCTGATCTTCCAGTGAGAGCCTCCCTGCTTGGGTCACATTTGACGTACTCTGCGCTTTCTCCCACACAACCTCTCAACTAAAATTAAACCTGCGTGGGTTTGTACCATTCTCTTCGGCACACTGCTTACACTTCTGTGAAGTGCGTATGTGGTTATTGCTGTCACAGAGAGAGAGTTTGTGACAAAATTACTCCTGGTGACTCAGTCCGTCAGAGCCAACGACCCTACACCTGTTCTCAGTTCAAATGGGAGGAATACTTCCTGAATCAGTTCCACAAACTTTGCATCAATCAATCTTTGAGTACTGGTCTCTTAGGGATCTCTCTTGGTTGGCTTTGGCTGTTGGAAGATTCTGATATTGTTTGTTTATTTGGCGATACAGCACGGAGGAGACCCTCTGGCACTTTGTGCCATGCCGCCCCCCCCCCCCCCAACCCCGATTAACCCCAACCTAATGACAGGACAACTTACAATGACCAGTTATCCTACCTGGTACATCTTTGGACTGTGGGAGGACACCAGAGCATTCAGGGAAAACCCATTCATTCCACGGGGGAGATTATACAGAAACTCCTGCAGAACGGGGCCGGAATTGAACTCCACCCCGAGCTGTAACAGCGTTGCGCTAACACTATTGTGGCACCCATCACGTGTACAGTGGATGCATGGTTTGAGTTAGTCCAAGGATTCATGTTTGTTGATCTCTTG
Source organism: Mobula hypostoma (assembly GCF_963921235.1). Lineage (NCBI taxonomy): Eukaryota > Metazoa > Chordata > Chondrichthyes > Myliobatiformes > Myliobatidae > Mobula > Mobula hypostoma. Next base: position 106,866,627 of record NC_086102.1, on the reverse strand, counting down.
TACATCAAAACATTAAATGAAATATTTTGTTTGCGCTAACATTCAACACACCCTAGGGATGTGCAGGGCACAGCCCACAGGCATCGTCACATATTCCAGTGCCAACACAGCATTCCCTCGCTGCTCAGCAGAACCACACAGAACAATACAACAGGACCAGAACAAACAACAGAACAACAATGACAAAACTAGCCCTGTTCCTCCCACATACACGCATCGACAGTCCACTAGCTCCAGGATGGGCCCCAGGCTCCAGGCATTAACTTCCAGACATCCGATTGACCTTGGTGCTCCACCACAGAAAAGGCTGCCCAGTCCAATCAGTCCAGACTGACCACTCGGCCTTCCTGAGCAAGGTGGCATCTGTCACAAGAGACCCTCACCAGCTGGAACATGGCCTCTCCTCGTTACTCGCACTGGGGAGGGAGGTACAGGACCCACACTCTGTGACTCAGTCAGCTCCTTCCCCGTCGTCATCAGATTTCTGAACGGTTCATGAACATTTAACAATCTGCTGAAGAAACTGGATGGGCAGAGCAGCGTTTGTGGGAGGAAAGCAGTTATCGATGTTTCAGGTTGAACCCCCCCCCCCCATCAGGTCTGAGGGTGGGGAGGCAAGAAAGCCAGTATAGAGAGAAGGGGGCAGCAACTTAGTTTGAAGTGGGGTTTCAATCCCAGGCAGAGGGTGTTTCCAGCAGTGGGAGAGCCTAGCACCAGAGGGCACAGCTACAGAATGCAAGGACGTGCCTTTCAAACAGAGATGCGGAGGAATTTCTTTAGCCAGAGCGTGGTGATCCTGTGTAGTACACTGGGGGCTGTCATTGGGTATATTTAAAGCAGAGGTTGATAGGTATTTGATTAGTAAGGGTATCAAAAGTTACAAGGAGAAGGCAGGAGAATGGGGTTGAGAGGGATAATAAATCAACCATGGTCCTGGCCCAACACCATAGACAAGAGAGCTCGCCAGTGCCTGTACTTACTTCCTGGGGGCTCTAATCAATTCCAGCATGTCCCCGATGACCGTACCAATTTCTGTCGATGCACCACAGAAAACATTGTATCTGGATGCATCACGGCTTAGTGTGGTAACTGCTCTGCCTGTGACCACGGGAAACTGCAGAGAGTCATGGACACAGCTCAGCACATCACAGGAACCAGCCTCCCATCCACAGACTCTCTACACTTCAGTAAAACAGCCAGCATGTTCGAAGGCCCCACCCACCCCAGACATTCCCTCTTCTCCCCACTCCCATTGGAGAAAAGACACAAAAGCCAGAAAGCGCGTCCTGCCGGGTGCAAAAACAGGTTCTAATTGGCTATTATCGGACTCCTGAAGGAGGACTGCAGATGCTGGAAATCGAGAACAACGCACACAAGGTGCTGGAGGAACTCAGCAGGTCAGGCAGCATCCACAGACAGATGAAGACAGTAGATGTTTCGAGTCAAGACACATAATCAGGACTGGGTGTTGCTGCAGGTTTCCAGCATCTGCAGTCCTCCTCGTGTTACCAGGAACCACCTGGATGGGAGGGCGCAGGCCACAAGGAGAGGTTGGACAGACATGGGTTGTTTTCTCTGGAGCAGGAGAGGCTGAAGGGAGACCTGGTAAAGTTTATAAAATTATGAGAGGCATAGATAGGGTGAGCAGTCAGAATCATTTTCCCATGGTAAAACAGTAAGTACCAGAGGGCATGGATTTAGGGTAAGAGAGGGAATGTCTAATGGAGATGTGTGGTGCAAGCTTTTTCTTAGACAGGTTGTGGGGGCCTGGGATGGACTGCCAGGAGTGGAGGCGGAAGTGAATGCGATAGAGGCTTTTAGTTAGACGCGTGAGTATACAGGAATCGGAGTGGTATGGATCATGTGCAGGCAGAGAGATTTAGTTTAATTTGGCATTGGGTTTGGCACAGACATTATGAGCTGAAGGGCCGGTTCCTGTGCTGTACTCGTCTAGTCTTCTATCTGCGTTGTCCCACAACTACCTATCGACACTCAGAATCAGGTTTAACACGGACATACTTTATGTCGTGAAGCTTGCTGCTTTGCGGCACCAGTTCATTGCAAGACATAAAAAAAGCTATAGGTTACAGTAAGAAATAGATAAGTAATGCAAGACGAGAGCACAAAGGTGAAGTAGGCATCATGGGTTCATGGGCCATTCAGAAATCTGATAGTGGAGGGGAAGAAGCTGTTCCTAAAACATTGAGTGTGCACCTTCATGTTCCTGTGCCTCCTCCCTGATGGAGCAATGAGAAGACCCTGTGATGGCGGGGGTCCTTACTGACCGATGCTGCCTTTCTGAGGCACCACCTTTTGAAGGTGTCCTTGATGTCAGGGAGGCTAGTGCCTGTGATGGAGCTGGCTGAGTTTTCAGCCCTCTGCATCTTCTTCCGACCCTGTGCGGTAGCCCCTCCGTCCCGGATGGTGATGCAGCCAGTCAGAACGCTCTCTACAGAGTGGAGTAAATGCAGTGGAGATGGAGGAATTGGGAGAATTGAACAGAGCCATTACAGGAGGCAGGGTGGGGGGAGGTATTGTCAGGAATTCTGTTGGAGTCTGTTGGTTTTAGTAGATGTCTGTAGCTAGCTTATCTCCTGAGATGGAGCTAGAGAGATCCTACAATGGAAGAGTCAGGGATGGACCATATTCTGATTCCTAAAGTCACTGAATTGGCCATAAAGCACTTTGTACAACCTGCAGGAGATGATCACAACCAAACTGGAAAGGGTGCAAGGGAATGTTGCACTCACGGGGTGTCACAGTAACGTAATGATTAGTGTAACACTATTACAGTGTCAGTGGCCTGGGTGTAAGGAGTTTGAGCAACACACATCAAAGTTGCTGGTGAACGCAGCAGGCCAAGCAGCATCTATAGGAAGAGGTACAGTCGACGTTTCAGGCCGGGACCCTTCGTCAGGGACTAACTGAAGGAAGAGTGAGTAAGGGATTTGAAAGCTGGAGGGGGAGGGGGAGATGCAAAATGATAGGAGAAGACAGGAGGGGGAGGGATAGAGCCGAGAGCTGGACAGGTGATGGGCAAAAGGGGATACGAGAGGATCATGGGACAGGAGGTCCGGGAAGAAAGACGGGGGGAGGGGGGTGACCCAGAGGATGGGCAAGAGGTATATTCAGAGGGACAGAGGGAGAAAAAGGAGAGTGAGAGAAAGAATGTGTGCATAAAAATGAGTAACAGATGGGGTACGAGGGGGAGGTGGGGCCTTAGCGGAAGTTAGAGAAGTCGATGTTCATGCCATCAGGTTGGAGGCTACCCAGACGGAATATAAGGTGTTGTTCCTCCAACCTGAGTGTGGTTCCGCTAAGGCCCCACCTCCCCCTCGTACCCCATCTGTTACTCATTTTTATGCACACATTCTTTCTCTCACTCTCCTTTTTCTCCCTCTGTCCCTCTGAATATACCTCTTGCCCATCCTCTGGGTCACCCCCCTCCCCCCGTCTTTCTTCCCGGACCTCCTGTCCCATGATCCTCTCGCATCCCCTTTTGCCAATCACCTGTCCAGCTCTCGGCTCTATCCCTCCCCCTCCTGTCTTCTCCTATCATTTTGCATCTCCCCCTCCCCCTCCAGCTTTCAAATCCCTTACTCACTGTTCCTTCAGTTAGTCCTGACGAAGGGTCTCGGCCTGAAACGTCGACTGCGCCTCTTCCTATAGATGCTGCTTGGCCTGCTGCGTTCACCAGCAACTTTGATGTGTGTTGCTTGAATTTCCAGCATCTGCAGAATTCCTGTTGTAAGGAGTTTGATTGTTTTTCCGGTGGCCACGCGTGTTTCATCCGGGTGCTCCGGATTTCTTCCACATTCCAAAGGCGTTAGTATTGGTATCATGGGTGTAATTGGGTGACATGGGCTTGTTGGGCAGGAGGGGCCTTTTACTGTGCTGCATCTATAAATAAATTTTTAAAAAAATTAGGAAGAGTTACGTGAATTTTACCAGGACTTGAGAGCCTGAGTTATAGGGAGGGGTTGGCCAGGCTGGATTTTTATTCCTTGGAACGTACCTAGGAGAATGAGGGGTGACTTTATGGAAGTGTTTAAAATTATCAGAGGCATGGATAAGGTGAGTAGCAACATCTTTCTCCAGGGTAGGGGGGGTTCAAACCAGGGGCCATAGGTTTACAGTGAGAAGGGAAAGATTTAAAAGGCTCTGAAGGACAACTATTTCACAGGGAGGGTGATGAGTATATGAAATGAGCTGCTCGAGGCAGTGGTTGAGGCAAGTACAATTGTACTATTTAAGAAGCACTTAACTGATGCTGAGTGTCATTTAGAGCTTTAGAGGGATATAGGCTAAATGCAGGAAATTGAAATTAGCTGGCTGTACACTGTGGTCAGCATGGACTGGTTGGGCCGAAGGGCCTCTATCTGTGCTATATTGATCTATGACTCCATGAACTTGTAGAACTTTCTCTGTTTTCATACTCTGAGCTGTTGAGGAATAAAGGTCTCTTGTTTTTTCCTGCAGCGGCAGTGGACTTGGACAGCCTACTTCAGAGAAAGGTAAGGGCCACCATCTGTGAGTGCAAACACTAAATGCTGGCCTCTCACACCTTTTGGTCCTTTCAAGGAGCTCGCTTGGGATTGGGAGGTGGGGGGGGAGATTAATTCCACTCTGAAAATTGCTTACAATATTCCAAATGTTGTCATACCAGCGCCTTATAAAGCCTCTGCAGTACATCCTTATTCTCATGTTTGAGTCCTCTTAAAATGAATGCTAACGTTACATTTATTTTTCTCTGATGCTGCCTGACCTGCTGAGTTCCTCCAGCATTGTGTGTGTGTTGCTTTGGATTTCCAGCATCTGCAGAATCTGGTGTATTTATAATGTTATCTTTAACTGGTCAACCACAATTTCAATGTCATATGTCCCGGGAGCCGTAAGACTGTTGACTGTTTATTCCCCTCCATAGATGCTGCCTGACCTGCTGAGTTCCTCCAGCATTTTGTATGTGTGTTGTTCTGGATTTCCAGCACCTGCAGATTCTCTTGTGTCTGCTTTCCTTCCTGCCAATTCTGTGCCAGTTTGAGGTCCTGATTAGATACCCTTCTTCCTTTGGCCAAGTTCTGCTCTCGTGTTAGAAGCAGACAGTGAATTTCATCATTGACTTGTGGAGAGAGCGATGTGGCTGTCAGGACATATGACCTTGAAATTGTGGTTAGCTAGTTAAAGGTAACAAAATGAAAGCAAGAGATTCTTCAGATGCTGCAAGTCCAGACAAACACATACAAAATACCAGAGGAACTCATCAGGAGAGGAATAAACAGTCGATGTTTTGGGCCAACACCCTTCATCAGAAAGAGAAGATTAGCTTTATTTGTCATACGTACATCGAATCATACAGTGAAATGCATTGTTTGCATCAACGACCAACATACTCCAGGGATGTACTGGAGGCAGCCTGCAAGTATTGCCAACAGAGCATGTCCACAACTTGCTAACCTTAACTGTACGTCTTTGGAATGTGAGAAGAAACCAGAACAACCAGACGAGGTCATTAGGAGAGCATGAAAACTCCTTACAGACAGCGGCAGGAATTGAATCCCGGTGGCTGGTGCAGTAAAGCATTATGCTAACTACTATGCTACCATGCCACCCTCTACACCAGGGATTCCCACCTTGCCTAGTGAAGGTTGGGAACCCCTGCTTTATGCCCTCATCTGCGACCTGTCAGCAACCTGGAGCTGATTGCACGGATTGCTCTAATACAGTCACTCACATATTCGGAGGTCTTCCCAATTACTATTGCCTATAGGTAATGCAGTTAGAGCTGTTCTTCCCTTCAGTTGTTTCCATTGTTCCACCAGAACTCACTCTATTCCAGCCTAGTCACCATCACTGGACTTGGTCCCAAATTCTGGAATTACCTTTATTGGAATTACCTCTTTATTTCTAATACAAGACAGCTTAATTTTAAGGTGATTGGAATAAAGTAGGGCGGGGGGGGGGAATGCCAGAGGTAATTGTTTTTACACAGAGAGTAGTAAGTGTGTGGAACACACTGCCAGGGATGGTGGTAGAGGCAACTACATCAGAGACATTTAAGAGACTTAGATAGGCAGGTGGATGATAGGAAAATGGAGGGTTATGTAGGAGGGATGGGTTAGATTGATCTTAGAGTAAAAGGTTAAATGGTTAGCAGAATAGCCTGTACTGTTCTATGTTCTACCCTTCACCCATCAAGTCTATCCTGGCTCTTTGTAAAGCATTGCAATCTGCCCCATTGCCAATGACACTGGTGTAGTTATGATTCAGAATCAGAAATAGATTTATTATGAACTCCTGAGTAACACACCACAATATGCTGGATGAACTGGTAGAGTCAGGTAGCATCTATAGAGAGAAATTAACAATCAACGTCTTGACCCAAAACGTTGATTGCTTATTCCCCCTCCATAGATGCTGCCTGACCTGCTGAGTTCCTCCAGCATTTTGTGTAAGTTGCTGAGATTTATTATCACTGATTTACTTACTCACTGCCAGTGAAGGTCAGTGAAGCAATGAAGGTCCTCCATCTCTGGCGGTGTTCATCGTGCCAGTAGCTTCCTCTTGGTTTTCCCTACTGTCAGTCATGCAAGTCCCGGGTAGAGACTTAGGAATACCGTCACACTCAGACATAGAAGGATTCTTCATTGCTATTTCCGTAACAATTTTGTTTTACTAGTCAGGTTTGTTAGCCCTGAGCTGAACCCCCAAACCTGGAGGATTGGTGGACCACTCTTAGTCTGCCCTCTACCCTTTGATCTGTTTGGCATGTGTGACCCTAACAAGAGACAAAGCATGAACATAGCTCTCTGGGTCATTGAGGCCAACAAGCCTCTGAACCTTATGACAATGTTGTGGTCCTCTTGGAAGTGTCACTGATTTATATGACGTGAAATCTGTTGCTTAGTGGCAGCAATACAGTGCAAAGATGCAAGATTACTATATATTATAAAATTAAATTAAAAGTGAAAAAATAAGCAATAATGAGGTAGTGTTCATGGGTTTATAGACCATTCAGAAATCTGATAATAGAGGAGAAGAAGTGGTTTCTGAAGTGTTAAGGGTGAGAGTGGTAGTTGTGTGGAACGAGCTTCCAGCAGAAGTGGTTGAGGCAGGTTCAATGTTGTCATTTAAAGTTAAATTGGACAGATATATGGACAGGAAAGGAATGGAGGGTTATGGGCTGAGTGCAGGTCGGTGGGACTAGGTGAGAGTAAGAGTTTGGCACGGACTAGACGGGCCGAGATGGCCTGTTTCCGTGCTGTAATTGTTATATGGTTAAGTGTGGGCCTTCAAGCTACTGTACCTCCTTCCTGATGGTCATAGCAAGAGAGTACATCATCACTACTGGAGCTAGTAATGCAGAAGTCAAATCCCCCTGTGGCAATAAATTCAGTTCATTAAGAAATCTGGAATTGTTTAAAAGTAAAGGCTAGTCTTGGTGTTGATGGAAAAGCCTTTTCAGTGGCCAGTAAAAAGTCTAGGACCAGAGGACACAGCTTCCTGATGAAAGTATGGCCCTTCAGAACAGAGAGGAGGAGGAATTTCTTTAGCCAGAGGTTGGTGACTCTGTAGAATTCATTGCCACAGATGCTGTGGAGGTCAAGTCACTGGGTATATTTAAAGTGGGTGTTGATGGTTCTTGATTGGTAGAGATGTTAAAGGTTATTGGGCTAAGGCAGGAGAATGGAGTTGAGAGGGATAATAAATCAGCCATGATGGAATGGCGGAACAGACTTGATGGACTGAATGGCCTAACTACTCCTCTCTCTTATCGTCTTATGGTTTTGGGTCACTGATGCCTGTCACCAGAGAGAATCTCCGGACCTTGCTCAGACCCAGGAACCTGACAACCATCTGGAATGGCCCATTTGGCTGGCTGACACCTTCTCAAGGGTTGTTGGGACAGGAAAAGCTGTGGCAACCTCCCCCATCCCAAAAAAGGAACAAACTCCCTTTCTGAAAGCCAATGAGTTCCATTCATTGCTAGGATGTGTCCTTGAAAAAAATCCCTCCATTATTCCAGCGCAGCACAGTGGCACTGCAGGTAGAGCTATTGCCTTGCAACGCCAGAGACCCAGGCTCGATCCTGAACTATCTATGTGGGAGTTACACTCAGTGGCCACTTTATTAGGTACACCTGATCATTAATGCAAATATCTGATCAGTCAATTATTTGGCAGTATTACATAAAAGGATGCAGACGTGGTCAAGAGATTCAGTGAGTTCAGACCAAACGTCAGAATGGGGAAGAAATGTGATCTAAGTGATTTTCACTGAGGAATAATTGTTAGTGCCAGATGGGATGGTTTAAGCATCTCAAAAACTGCTAATCTGGGATTTTCACACACAACAGTCTCTAGAGTTTGCAGAGAATGGTGTGAAAAACAAAAAAAAAATTCCGGTGTTAATGAGAGAGGTCAGAGGAGAATGACCAGACTGGTTCAAGCTGACAGGAAGGTGACAGTAACTCAAATAACCACACGTTACAACAGTGGTGTGCAGAAGAGCATCTCTGAATGTACAACACGTCAAACCTTGAAGAGGGGTGGCCTACAGCAGTTTAAGACCACAAGCATACATTCAGTTGCCACTTTATTAGGTACCTCCTGTCACTGAGTGTAGAACAGTACAGCACAGGCCCTTCAGCCCACAATGTTGTGCTGACTCTTTAACCTATTCCAACAACAATCTAACTTTTCCCTCCCACATAGTCCTCCATTTTTCTTTCACCCGCGTGACTATCTCGGACATCTTTTAAATATCCATAATGTATCTCTAAAAGCCTGGTTAGACCACACGTGGAGTATTGTGTTCAATTTTTATTGCATCATTATAGGAAGGATGTGGAACTTCAGAGAGGGTGCAGAGGAGATTTACCGGGATGCTGTCTGGTATGTCTTATGAGGAAAGTTTGAGACAGCTAGGCCTTTTCTCTTTGGAGCACAGGAAGATGTGAGCTAATTTGCTACAGGTGTGCAAGATGATATGAGGCATACAGGTCGAGTGGACAGTCAGAGTACTTTTCCCAAGATGGAAACCGCTAATATGAGAGGGCATAATTTTAAGGTGGCAAACATGAGGAAACTGCAGATGCTGGAAATCCAAAGCAACCACACAAACTGCCGGAGGAACTCAACAGGTCAAGCCGCATCTATGGAAAAGAATACAGTCAACATTTCGGGCTGAGACTCTTCATCAGTCCTGCCTGAAATGTCACCTATTTATTTCTTTTCATAGATGCCGCCTGCCTGATAATTTTAAGGTGGTTTGAGGAATGTGTGGTTGGGGGGTGATGTCAGAGGTAGGGTTTTTTTTGTACAGAGTGGTGGGTGTATGGAGCATGCTGCCGCGGTCATGGTAGAGACAGATGCTTTAGGGACGTTTTACAAAACTCTTAGATAGGCACATGGATGATATAATAACATGGAGGGCAATATGAGAGAGAGGTGTTAGGTTGACCTTAGAGTGGGTTAAAAGTTCCGCACAACATCGTGGGCAAAGGGTCTGTACTATGCATACTGTTCAATGTTCTATGTGTTTCACACCTTCTGACTTGTGCTGGTGAAGCAGGAAATTCAATTTTCATCCATCACATTCCCAAGAATCAGTTCACTTATTAAATTCTATTCTTTCCAATCACCTGAAGCCCTCACCTTCTCTTGATTCAAGTACGTCGTCACATATACAAGTCCATCTGTGCGTGGGTACAATGAAAAACTTACTTGCAGCAGCATCACAGGCACAGAGCATCAGATACACAACATTCACAAGAGAAACATACATCAAACATAAATTATACACAATTTTTACAAGAAAGACAGAACAAAAAAAATCAATTTTAGTGCAAAGTGATCGAAGTGGACATAGCTTTGCCAAACTGTAGTGATTAGGGTTGGGCTAGTTGGTTCAAGAACCAAATGGTTGAAGGGAAGTAGCTGTTCCTGAACCTGGTGGTGAGGGACGTCATGCTTCTGTGCCTCCTTCCTGATGGTAGCTGTGAGGAGATGACGTGGCCCAGATGGTGGGGATCTTTGATGACGGATGTTGCCTTCTTAAGGCAGCACCTCCTGGAGATACCACCGATGGTGGGGAGGGATGTGCCTGTGATGTATTGGGTAGAGTCCATTGCTCTCTGCAGCTTCTGTATAAATCTATGTGTGCTGTTCCAGGCCTCCATATTGAATGGACACAGGCAGCGCAGGAAGGAGCTAGAACCCCAGACCCTGGATGCCTCACCTCTCAACCTTGCCAGTGCCTGGAAGGACGGCAAGGAAGGGGGTTCCAGCCGGACCAGGGAGGTGAGCGGGCGGAGAGTCCAGGCGGCGGCCGTGGAACTGGGACTGTCCCGAGAAGAGGTGGACATGCCCCGCCAGGGTTTTCCAAAACCCAGGGAGGGTTTCCAACCGGAGAGGCCTCCAACTGCAGCCTCGCCCAACAAGGAAGAGTATGCCTACATCGTCACCAACAAGAAGTAAGTTCTGGGTCCACCACAAGGGTTTGGGTAGTGGTTTCTAAGACATCACAGGGAGCTGGTAGAACATAGAGCATGTAGTACAGGAACAGGCCCTTCGGCCCACAGTATTGTGCTGAACTACACTCAGTGGCCACCTCCTGTACCTAATGAAGTGGCCACTGAGTGTATGTTCGTGGTCTTCTGCTGCTGTAGCCCATCCACTCCAAAGTTCAATGTTTAGAGATGCTTTTCTGTACATCACTGTTGTAACGCATGGTTATCTGAATTACTGTTCCCTGCCTGTCAGCTTGAACCATTCTGGCCATTCTCCTTTGACCTCTTTCATTAACAAGGCATTTTTGCCCACAGAACTGCTGCTCACTAGATTTTCACACCATTCTCTGTAGCCTGTGGAGACTATGGTGCATGAAAATCCCAGGTCAGCAGTTTCTGAGATACTCAAACCACCCTGTCTGGCACCAACAAACATTCCACAGTCAAAGTCATCTATTCCCCATTCTGATGTTTGGTTTGAACAACTGAACCTCTTGACCATGTCTGCATGTTTTTACGCACTGAGTTACTGCCACATGATTGGCTGATTAGATACTTGCAGAAATGAGCAGGTGCACAGGGGTGATAAAGTGACCATGTGTATAATTTACACTGGTAATCAAATGTGCATCGAAACTAATCCCCTCTGCCTACACCATGTCCATACCCTTCCATTTCCTACACATCTGTGTGTCTATGAATCCTGATGCATCCACGACCCAAAGATCCTTCGGAAGTCAAGAATGAGGCGTGAAACTGATTGCTAATCAATTTTAGTAAGTGTTACACGAATAAAGAGTGAAGAAAGGAAAAACCAAGTGGACAAAGGAAAAAAACAGTCATAGTCAGACTAGAGATAATAAAAATTTCCAAGTTCTGTGTTCTAAGTAAGGGAATGAAATTACTCTGGGAGCCAAATACAGTTGATGGGTTGAATGGCTTTATTTTGTTTTGAGAGAATTTGTGACCAGTATGTAAATGAGTTAACATTTCACCAAAGCGATCCAGACTCTCTTTACCCTGTAATAGCGGCAGATGCCCACTGTTAACTTGCTGCTCCATGCTGACACATTTTTGCCCCCCTCCCCCTCCCCTCTCTTCCCCCTCTCTCTTCTCTATCCCTCACCCTTCACCCATGCCTCTCCCCTGCCATCTCCTGTCCCCCTTTCTCCCCAATCCCTCTCTACTTTCTCCCTTCTCCCTTCAACCTCACTCTTCCCCCCACCCCATTATCTCCCACACCACTCTTTACCTCTCTACCCCACTCCCCCTCTTCTTCCTCCCCTCTCTCCTCCATCCCTCTCATCCCCACCATACCTTCTTGCCCTCCTTTATTCTTTTCCTATCTTTTCCCCTCCCTTCTTCCCCATTCCCTCTCTCCCACCTGCTCTTCTTCTCCACCTCCCCCTCTCTTGCCTCTCCTCTCCCCCACCCCCTCTCTCCCCATCTTCTCCCCATTCCCTCTATCCCCATTCCCCCTGTCTCCCACCCCCCTGTTCTCTGTGCACAGGCCCCTGACTCTCTCCGACGGGATCAAGTTACTGGAATCCCTGGCTCTGAGGCTTCACCTTGCCACTGTGAATTTCATCAATATCAGGCAAGTGCTCAGACATCAGAGCAGAGATGACGGGGGGCGGGGGTGGAAACTGCTGATCTGGCATATCCTTGGACAGTTAGTGGTTGTTATCACAATACCACACATTTTACTGTCTGTTTCGATGTACATATGACAAATAAAACTAACCTTTAAATCTTTAAAATTCACGACATGTTCCTCCAGGTCCTATCCATTCTCCTCTCTGTCCTCTCCATCAGTTTACAATCGACTGAAATCTCACTGGCCCCATCTTAGCCTGGGAGCAAGACTCCGACTGCCTATCCTGCCTGTGCCTTTCATAATCATCTAATCTTCTTTCAGCTTCCAACACTCTAGAGAAAATGACACACGTTTGTCCAACATCTCCTTATAGCTCGTACCCTCTAATCCAGTCAGCGTCCCAGTGAATCTTTTCCTCACCCTTCACGTCCTCCTGCATGGGGCATGCAGAACCAAGAGTGACCCAACCAAACCGTTATGCAGCTGCAACATAACTTCCTGACTCTGATACAGTGTCCTGGGCAATGAAGGCAAGCATGCTACACACCACCTTCAGGGGTGGCATGGTGGCATAGTGCTTAGTGTGCCGTTCTAGTGATGGGGCTTCAGTCCCTACCCCTGTCCATAAGGAGTTTGTATGTTTTCCCCGTGACTGTGTAGATTTCCGCCCGGTGCTCCGGTTTCCTCCCACATTCCAAAGAAAGGTGTACGGATTAGGGTTAGTGAGTTGTGGGCACGCTATGTTGGTGCTAGAAGCAGGGCAACACTTGTGGGCTGCCTCCAGCACATTCTTGGACTGTGTTGGTCATTGATGCAAAACGATGCATTTCACTGTATTTTTTGATGTACGCGTGACAAATAAAGATCGTCATAATCTTAAAATCTTACCACCTTCCTTATATGGCAAGGAGATGTGGAGACATGACTTGGACCCCAAGGTCTCAGTGGCATTAACTGTATACATTCCCTTTACGCTTGACATCCCATTGCCTCGCTCCAGCTTGGACTAAACTCCAGGCAATTGTGCCGAGCACCAGACAACCAGAACAGGCGTCCTTTTCCGCGGGAGTTACAGGGAACGAGACTGGGGAGGTTGCACTGTCAACTTTCAAGAGAGACAACGGTCTTCCTTGTCATAGAGGTTTTCCTTTTGTTCTCAGTGTCATCGGACCGGCGCTGACCTTCAGACTCAGGCACAATGATCACAACCTGACCGTCGAAGAGGTGGCCACTAAAGCGGGTGAGTGGATCAACCATATAACATAGAACTGCACAGAGATTCTGCAGATGCTGGAAACCCTGAGCAACACACACAAATCACTGGAGGACCTCAGCAGGTCAGGCAGCATCTATGGAGGAGAATAAACAGTTGACATTTCAGGCTGAGACCCTTCAGCAGGGCTAGAAAGGAAAGGGAGCAGAAGCCAGTATAAGGTGGGGGAGGGGAGGGAGGTAGGTGTTTGGAGGTTAGAGAAATCGATTAGGTTAAGGAAGTTGGAGCCCAATTCCCACTATTGGATGTTGCTTTCTTGGATTTTCAGAAGGCCTTTGACAATGAGGCTGCTTAACAAGATAAGAGCTCATGGTATTACAGGAAAGCTACTGGCATGGATAGAAGATTGGCTGACTGACAGGAGGCAAAAAGTGGTAATAAAGGTGGAATTTTGTGTTTGGTTGCCGGTGACTAATGGTGTACCGCAGAGTTCGATGTTGGGACTACTTCTTTTCACATTATTCTGTATCTGGGCCTGGACGAAAGGAGCAAAAAACAAGCCGCTCGTAGGATGGGGGAAGAGGCAGAACGAGCCTCTTGTTGGATTTGGAGTAGGCGAGAGGAGGGGAGCTGGAAGCCAGGAGCAGATGGGCAGTGATTTGGCCACCACTGCCGGCCCACCAACTGGACAGTGTCGTGGTTAAGGGTCGAAACACTCGGTGAAGGTTGGGAACCACCTGATGACATCTGCTCCTGGCTGAAGGCTACGGTTACCTTATAAGGTAACTGGAGAATGCACCCTAACAGGTGTATGCAACAAGTATGTCAGTGATTTTGATGACAGAATTGATGGCTTTGTGGCCAAGTTTCTGGACGATGCAAAGAGAGGTGAAAGGGCAGGTAGTATTGAGGAAGCAGGGAGTCTGCAGAATGCCTTAGACAGATTGGGAGAATGGGCAAAGTGGCAGATGGAATACAATGAAGGGAAGTGTGTGATCGTGCAGTTTGGTAGAAGGAATAAAGGTGTAGGCTATTTTCCAAACGGGGAGAAAATTCAGAAATCAGAGGTGTGAAGGGACTTGGGAGTCCTTGTGCAGGATTTACATTGCATTTTGATTCCTTACCATTGACTCAACCTGCAAGTGAATCTTTAGGGAATCCTGCACAAGGACTCCCAAGTCCCTTTACACCTCTGATTTTTAAAATTTTCTCTCCGTTTAGAAAATAAGCTACATCTTTATTCCTATTACCAAGATGTATGACTATGCACTATATTCCATCTACCACTTCTTTGCCCATTCTCTCAATTTGCCTAACTCCTTCTACAGGCTTCCTGCTTCCTCAGCACTACCTGCCCCTCCATCTATCTTTGTTTTGTCCACAAACTTGGCCACAAAGCCATCAATTCCGTAATTGAAATCAATGTGAAACGAAGCGGTCCCAATACCGACCCCTGTGGAACACCACTAGACACTGACAGCTAACCCGAAAAGGCTTCTTTTTTTCCCATTGTTTGCCTCCTGTCAATTTGCCAATCTGCTATCCATTCTTTCTAGTAATATCAAGTTTTTTTTCATCTTGTTTAGCAGCCTAACATGCAGCACCTGTCAAAGGCCTTCTGAAAATCCATGTAACCATTATCCATTGACTCTTCTTTGTCTATCCTGTTTGATATTTCCTCAGAGAATTCCAGCAGATTTGTCAGGCAAGATTTCCCCTTAAGGAAACCATGCTGACTCTGGCCTTTTTTATTATATGCCTCCAAGTACCCTGAAACGTCATCCTTAATAATAGACTCCAACATCTTCCCAACCACTGAAGTTAGGCTATCTGGCCCATAATTTCCTGTCTTTTGCTTCCCTCTCTTCCTGAAGAATGAATGACATTTATAATTTTCCAGTCCTCCAGAACCATTCTGGAATCTAGTGATTCTTGGAAGATCACTACTAATGCCTCCATAATCTTTTCAGCTATATCTTTCAGAACCCTGGGGTGAAGTCCATCTGGTCCAGGTGACTTAACTACTTTCAGACCTTTCAGCTTCCTGAGCACCTTCTCCTTAGTGATGGCAACTACACTCACCTCCGTCCCCTGACACTCCTGAATTTCTGGCATACTGCCAGTGTCTTCCACAGTGAAGACTGATGCAAAATATTTATTAAGTTTGTTCACAATTTATTTATCCCCTGTTACTACCTATCCAGTGCCATTTTCAAGTGATCCAACATCCACCCTTGTGAAAAACTTTTGGATTCTGTTATGTTATAGGCTGGCTTTCCTTCATGGTTCATCTTTTTCTCCATGGCTTTTTTAGTTACTGCCTGGTGGTTTTTATGAGTATCCCAATCTCTAACTTCCCACTATTTTTTTTTACCATATTGTATGCCTTCTCTTCTGCTTGTATGCTGTTTTTCACTTCCCTTGCCAGCCACAGTTGCCTCATCCTCCTTTTAGAATACTTCTTTGGCATGTATCTATCTCCGCCATTGGAATTGCTCCCAGAAACTCCAGTCGTTGCTGCTCTGCTGTCATCCCCTATAGTGTCCCCTTACAATCAACTTTGGCCAGCTCCTCTCTCATGCCTCTGTAGTTCCCTTCATTCCATTGTAATACTGATACATCTGATTTTATCATCTCCCTCTCGAACTACAGGGTGAATTCTGTCATATTATGATCACTGCCTCTTAAGGCTTTCTAATCAAATCTGGTCCATTACACAACACCCAATCCAGAATTGCCTTTTCCCTAGTGGGCTTAATCACAAGCTGCTCGAAAAGTCATCTTGTAGGCTTTCTACAAAGTCCTTTTCTTGAGATTCAGCACCAGCTTGATTTTCCCAATCTACCTGCATATTGAAATCCCACATTGCCCTTTTTACATGCCTTTTCTATCTCCCATTCTAATTTGTACCCCACCTCCTGGCTATTGTTCGGAGGCCTGTGTGTAACTCCCATCAAGATCTTTTTATCCTTGCAGCTTCTTAACTCTGCCCACAAGGAGTCTACATCCTACAAACCCATATCACCTTTTTCTGAGGATTTGATTTCAATTTTTTTACCAACAGAGTCACCTTGCCCACCTGCATGTCCTTTCTGTACAATGTAAACTTTGGGTGTTAGTCTCCCGACTATAATCTTCTTTCAGCCATGACTCAGTGACGCACACCACACCATACCTGCCAATCTGGAACTGCACTACCTTATTCTGTAAACAGCATGCATTCAAATATAACACCTTCAGTCCTATATTCATCACCCTTTTCAGTTTTGCCCTCATGTTATTAGAAGTTAAATTCTTATCTCTTTCTAAACTTTCTGTCTTTTTATTTATTCTGGAAACTTTCGTAACCTCTCCTGCACTCTCTTTCCTTTTTTTTCCATCCTCATTTTTCAAAAATTTTGAACAGTTGAACCTACTATTTAGTTTAACGACACACTTCATCGCATCCCACTGACTGCAATTTTGCTTTCTCATCTGTCTATCCTTCTTGACAGCCTCACTAGACACAGCATCTACTTGTATTCCAACTGCCTATACAGCCAGGGAGATGCAATTTACTTACAACAAAACAATATAGCTACATCTCAGGGAGATTGGGAGAGGTGGGGGGCATTCGCACTTCCGCAAGAGCTTTAGACAGTTTCGTACTGAAATGAGCCTCTTAGTCCATTGAGGATGACTCTTTCCATCCTATTCATTTGGAGTCTTAATAAAGAATGGTGGGTGATTACGGCACAGTTAGCAACGCCGTCGACTGTCAGCTTTGCATTAAAGAGCGGCTGTGAATGCTTGACAGGGAAGCTTGGAAAAGGGACTCTGTATTCTGTGAATATGAATATGGATGTGACCTTTAGGCTAAATCTGGGTCAACACAAGTGTTAGCATACTCCAGCTCCACCTGCTTCACAGAGTGCAGAGGATTAATTAAAAATCGCCAGGCTCGGGTGAAGGGGCTAAAACACTCCCACATCAGTCCCGCTCTTGGCAGCTCATTCCATATACCCACCACCTTGTGCGTGAAAAAGGTGCCCTCCGAGGTCCCCTTTAAATCTGCCCCTCCTCACCGTAAATCTCAGTCACTCTTGGTTTGAACTTCTCTCCGCTGGAAAAAGGACCATCCACCTTATCTATGCGCTCATAATTATAAACACTTCTATAGGGTCGCCTCTCATTCTCTGACATTCCAAGGAATAAAATTTCAGACGAGCCAACCTCCCCCTATAACTCTGGCCCTCTCATCCTGGCAACGTCCTCATAAATCATTATTTAAATTAAATTTTTTTTATTTAGAGATATAGCACGGTAATAGGCTCTTCCAGACCAATGAGCTAATTCTGACCATGTGATCCATTATCCTACTAACCCACATGCTTTTAGACCGTGGGAGGAAACCGGGGCAGCCTGAGAAAACTCATGTGGTCATGGGGGGAACATACAAACTCCTTACAGACAGTGGTGGGAATTGAAACCCAGTCTCTGGCACTGTGATAATGTTATGCCAACTGCTACACTACCATGCCGCTCAAAATACAACTCTTGGTCTAAGAATCCAATGACACCCCCTCTCCCCGTCCTCTTCACACCGCAGGCCCCTGTACTGCACTCACTCTGGTCGTGTCTATGGGAATTCGTCCGTCACCGGTAAGTCGGGGGGAGGGTGTTGTGAACAGCCGGAGGGGCCGAGGGGGCTCCTTCACATTCAGGCTTCAGAGCAGAGGAGATTCTCGGCTCGAAACATTGACTGTTTATTCATTTGCATGGACGCTGCCTGCCCTGCTGAGTTCCTCCAGCATTCTGTGTGTGCTGCTCTGGATTTCCAGCTTTTGCACGTTCTTTTGTGTTTGCACTCTCTGCAACGTGCTTCATCCCCACACTTACCGAGTTGTTAGGCAGAAAAAGCAAAGTGCTGGTAAACGATGAAGTGAAAGATTATGACAAGGTAGGTTGTATAGCCAAGGGTCCATCTTATCACACAAGAGTTCCATTTAAGAGTTTGATAGCAGTGGGGTACAAGCTGTCCTTCACCTGGTGGTAGGTGCTTTCAGGCTTTTGTTTCTTCTGACCAATGGGGCGGGGAGAAGAAAGATCATGGTGACCGCTTTACTGAGGCAGCGAGAAGTGTAGACAGAGCCCACGGAGGGTATGACTGTATTGAGAGGTGGAGCAGGATGAGGGGCGCGGGAGGATGAAATGGCCAATTCCTGCTTCTATTTATTATGTCCTTCTATGAAAGGGGACAGTCGCAGGGTTCAGCTGGCGATCCAGGTGTGAGGGATTGTGGCACCGTGTGATTGCCCACAGTGTCACATGTGCATATGATTACCAGTTCCCGTGTGTGTGTGTGTATCCCCTGCGGTTCATACCTTCTCCTCCTCTCTTCTCCTGCAGTTGCAGACAAATCCATCTTGGAAGCGGACACCGGTCTGAAGATTATCCAGACGGGCGTTGGTGAGGTAGGTGGGTCCATCCTTAAGGGCTCGGCGATGGAAGATGGGGCAGAGCTGGCCCCTTCATGGACCACAGGTCATCGGGAGGACTTGTGCTGCAGTAACTGGAATTGACAGTGGTTTATTATTGTAACAGATATCGAGGTGCTTCTGGATTCTGGATGTTCTTGTGGAATTCAGGAAAGAGGCACAATTCACAATTGTTTTATTAAGTGCTAATGGAACAAAAAGAATTGAAAACAGACTGTACCAGGAGCAGAGGCTAGTAGCAGAGGGGAGAGAAGCAAAGAAGATGGCGGACCCGCGTGGTCATCTCTTTTAATACCCCATCGATAACCAGCCCATTCAAATTCGTAGATGTCAGTCAACCAATCAGGTGATCCCTATTCAAATAACGCAATGCAAAGGGAAGCTTCTAGAATCATACAAAAGGAACCACTAGGGGCCACACTGAACAATTGCATATACATACTGTGGCTGCTAGGAAATACACTAAAGAGTTACATTGATACAAGTAGTTGTGCAAAATATTAGCATGTAATTAATTGTAAAGCTGCAAAAAAAAATTGAAGAATCTAAACCAACAGTACACTGAAAAGTTTGACTTATATACTGTTCATTCAGATTAGAGCAAATCATTATTAATTTATTTAGCAGTAAAGTGTGGAGTAGGCCCTTCTGGCCCTTCCAGCTTTACTACCCCAGCAACCCCCTGACAACCCCAACTTAACCCCAACCTAATCATAGGACAGTTATCCTACCTGGTACGTCTTAGGTTAGATTGATCTTAGAGGTGATATTAAACCTGATTCTGATTCTGAGGTTGAAAGATTGGTACAGCATCATGCTGCTGTTTTGTTACATATTCTGTTTCTTTATTTTCCTGTAAATGCCTGCAAGTTAAAAATTATTGATATCTGACTGTACATATATACAGCCATATGAAACAACGTTCCTCCAGACCACTGTGCACCCACAATACATATGTCATACACAGCACATTAAAAAAATTACCACAAATAAGTTAATAACATATAATTCAAAGTGCATAGCAGAAGTGAACAGTAAACAGAAAACAATACAATAGAACAGCTTGCTGTGCTAGTGACGAGACCTTAAGGTCATTTATGTTGACTTACTGTATATGTACTTTGATAATAAGTTTTTACTTTGAACTTTGAGATGAGGAATGTCGTGACTGCAGATGGTGGTGTTCACCTGCGCCTCGTCCTTCTCGGTGGAAGATGTGTGAGAGTAGCCGGGGGTGCACTTGTAGATAGTGCACACTGCAGCCACTGTGTACCATTGCTGGAGGGAGTTAGTATGTAGAGTTGTAGGTGAGGTGCCAATCAAGCCAGCTCTTGATCGTCTAAGTACACCGCTGTGCAGCAGGGTGTTGGACTCTCAGGGTCCCAAAACACATCCTCAACTGCCAACAAGGGTCACCAACACCTCTACTTTCTGAGGAGGCTGAAGCACTCTAATACGTATCACCTTCCACAGACGTGCAGTAGAGAGCATCTTAACATGCTGCATCAGTGCATGGTTCGGAAATTGCACTGTGGCAAACAGGAAGCCTCTGCAACGGATGGTTAAACTTCCCTGTGCATCACTGGCACCAGCCGTCAGGGAGATAGGACTAGAAGGGCCGAGATGGCCTGTTTCCATGCTGTAATCGTTATAGAAAAGTGCCAGAATATCACGAAATTTCACACCCACCCAGCTCATGGGCTGTGTGTCCCACTCCTATCAGGGAAAAGGCTACGCAGCATCCACACCAGGACCCCCAGACTCAAAAACAGTTACTTCCCCCAAGCTGACAGGCTGATCAACATCTCCTCCCATTAACCCATCCCGCTGTTAGTACCTGCACATCACCTAGTGTCTCTTTATGTACACGCAATCAGTCAACACTCAGTGGCAACTTTATTAAGTACATCTGACAGACCTCTTGTTAATGCATCTATTTAATCATCTAATCACGTGGCAGCAACTCAGTGCATAAAAGCATGCAGAAACGGTCATGAGATTCACCTGTTGTTCAGACCGAACATCAGAATGGGGAAGAAATGTGATCTACGTGACTTTGATTGTGGAATACTGGCACAACAGGTCCGCAGCAGATGCCATATCTCTGGCGCTTCACTCAACCCTGGAACATCTGGACAGCAAAGCTGTATACATCAGGATTGTCTTTATCAGCCACAGCTCAGCATTCAATACAATCGTCCCCTCAGAACTAATCAATACGCTCCAAGACCTTGGCCTCATAACCTCGTTGGGCAATTAGATCCTGGATTTCCTCACTTGCATACCCCAGACAGTTCGGATTGGCAACAACATTGCCTCCACAATCTCTATCAGCACCAATGCACCACAAGGCTATGTACTTAGCCCCCTGCTCTACTCAGTTTACATTTAAAGCTAAGCACAGCTCAAATGCCATATTCAAGTCTGTCGTGGGACAAGTCAAAGCTGGTGATGGATCAGCATATAGGAAAGAGATTGAAAATCTGGCTGAGTGGTGTCATAACAACAACCTCTTACTCAATGTCAGCAAGACCAAGGAGCTGATTAGAGACTGCAAGAGAAGGAAACCAGAGGTCTGTGACCCAGTCCTCACTGGAGGATCAGAGGTAGAGAGGGTCAACTACTTTAAATTCCCAGGTGTTATTATTTCGGAGGACCTGGGCCCAGCACGTAAGTGCAGTTATGAAGAAAGCAGAGCAGCACCTCTACTTCCTTAGGAGTTTGCAGAGATTTGGCATGTCATCTAAAACTTTGACAAATTTCTATAGATGTGTAGTGGAGAGTATATTAACTGGCTGCATCACAGCCTGGTATTGAAACACCAATGCCCTTAAATGGAAAATCCTACAAAAGGTAATGGACATGACCCAGTCCAACACGGGTAAAACCCTCCCCACCATTGAGCATATCTACACGAAATGCTGTTACAAGAAATCAGCATCCATCATCAGGGACCCCCACTCCCAGGCCATGCTCTCTTCTCACTGCTGACATCAGGAAGAAGGCACAAGAGTCTCAGAACTCTCACCACCAGGTTCGGGAACAGTTACTACCTCTCAACCATCAGAATCTTGAACTAGTATGGATAACTTCACTCATCCCAACTCTGAACTAATTCCACAACCTATGGACTCATCTTCAAGGACTCTACAACTTAAATTCTCAGTATTATTTATTTCCTATTTATTCACCTGCCCCGTCATTGAACTGTTCCCACAGGCAATGGAATGACTTTCAGGGACTCTTCATCTCATGACGATGATAATCATTGCTTATTTATTTATTTATTTATTATTTCTTGTTTTTGCATTTGCACAGTTTGCTGTCTTCTGTACTCTGGTGGAACACTCTAGTTGGGCAATCTGTCATTGATGCTGTTATCGCTATTGTTCTGTAGATTTATTGAGTATGCCCACAAGAATATGTCTCAGGGTTGTATGTGGTGACACATATGTACTTTGATAATAACATTTACTTTGAACTTTGAGTATCTCAGAAACTGCAGTCTCCTCGGATTTTCATGGACAACAGTCTCTAGAGTGCGAGAAACAAAAAAAAATAGTGAGCTGTTGTCGAAAATGCCTCATTAATGAGATGGATCAGAGGAGAATAGCCAGACTGCTTGAAGCTGACAGGAAGGCAACAGTCACTCAGATAGCCACGTGTTACAACAATGGTGTGCAGAATAGCATCTCTGAACACAAAACTCAGTGAACTTTGAGGTGGACGGGCTGCAGCAGCAGAAGATACACTCAGTGGCCATCTAACAGGTACCTAATAAAGTGGCTACTGAGTGTATCTGCCCAAAGGTTCTGCTCCTGTCCCAACCCTGCAAGGGAGGCTTAAACGCCGAGCCCTCTGTACACAAGGGGAGCGTCAATCAGGGTTTTTTTAATGTAGGCAGAATAGAGAGAAAATCCTTGCATTGATCAACAGGAACATCCACTGTCCGTCAGTAACATGTGGAGAGGCTGTCATGGCAACTCTCCTTTTCTGATGTTTGACGCGGGAAGAGAAAACAAATGGTGGTTAGGAGCTTCTAAAGCACAGACTGGGAGCGTTACAGGCCTCTCACGCTCTCACAGTCTGTTTCTCTCTTGTCGCTGTTTCCTCTGCCTCTCCCACTCTGCTGCACCCTCTCACTCCTTCGCTCTTCCCACTGATTCATTCATTCATTCTCTCTCTCTCCTCTCTCTTTCCATCAGTCTCTGTGTGTATGGCCCTCTCTCTTTGTCTCTCTCCCTCCATCCCTCTGTCTCTCTCTCTTTCCCCCTTCTCTCTCTCTCCCTCTCTGTCCGTCTGTCTCTCACTTCTCTCCTTGTCTCTATCTCTTTTTTTCTCTGTCTCTCTCTCACTTCTCTCCCTGTCTCTGTCTCTGTCTCTCTCTCTGTCTCACTCTCACTCTCTCTCTCACTTTACCTCTCTTTCTATCTCTCTCTTCCCCATTACCCTCTCTCTCTGTCTGACTGATTTGTTTTTATCACTTCCCCCTTGCAGCTTGCACCTTTGCTACCTATCTCTGCTGCTCTCTCTGATAAATGAGATTTATTTCTTACTTAGCACATTCTTCTCTTACTTGCATTCTCTCTCCCTTTTCTCTCTCACCATCTCCCCTGTTACTCTCCCTGTATCTGCATCTCCCTCTCTCGCTTTCCCCTCCCTCTCCCTCCTCTTCATCCTCTTTTTTCTCTCCCTTTTCCTTCACCCCCTCTTCCTCCACCTCCCCACTCCCTACTTTGCCTCCTTCTCCCTTCCTCTCCCTCCCAACTGCCCCGCCTTCTCCCTTTTCTCTCCTTCTCACCTCTCCCTATCCTCCTCTCCCTCTTCCTTCCCCACTTCCCTGCTCTCCATTCTTCCCCTCCATCCTTCCTCTCCCTCCTTCGCTTCCTCCTCTTCCTCCTTCCTCTCTCCTCCTCCCCTCCTCCTCTTCCTCCCACCTGCTCCCCCCTCTCTTTTCTCTTTCTGATTCCCCCTCTCCTCCACCCGCCCACTGTTATATTTGAACTCTATTTTCGAGACATTCCTGCTCAAAGACAGTCAGGGAGGTAAGCCAAGCGTTACCAAATATATTTCCTTCAGATCGCCTGCCAACACTTCTTGGTGTTTGTCACTTCGGTGTGTAATTATCTTTCATTGTCTACAAGTGTGAAAGCCTGGAGGTGGGGGGTGGGCTGCTGCAGAGTGGTGGGGGGGGGGAAATGGAGATTCGAGTGTGCCGTCCCTCGATTGAAAACCCGCTGTCCGGAGAAAACAGGGCGAAACCTGAGGTAAGAAGTGAAATTGGATTTATTCTGGGCTTCCAAATACAGTCTGAGCAGCGGGGAAATGGGTTAAACAGGGAGCTGGCATGCAGATTTGTGACAATTGCTGGATATTGTCAAAGGGGTCATAAAACCTACAGTAGTTTCTGTGGACAACATTGTGACTGAGGGGGATTTAATGCTTTTGTTTAGTGGTATTGGTGTACA
The DNA here is from genome assembly GCF_963921235.1 of Mobula hypostoma. Lineage (NCBI taxonomy): Eukaryota > Metazoa > Chordata > Chondrichthyes > Myliobatiformes > Myliobatidae > Mobula > Mobula hypostoma. Next base: position 106,842,365 of record NC_086102.1, on the reverse strand, counting down.
TTTGTTACAGGCATAAATTATATTTATTACTGGACTTTGGGGAATATATTTAATATATATGCATGTGTGTATTACAGTGCACATGTAGATAGTTTATACACAAGCAATAACTGTTATATATGTATGTTTGCATGTATAATGAATTTTTAAAAATTGCAATTGTTATCTGTAAAATTGAAGGATGCTTGTTCCGTGGGGGTCTGCAATCTCTAGGGCAGAATGGAAAGTGCCGTTAGCAAGGCAATAGTTTTTGAATTCCTTGGGAAAAAAAATCCCTGAATTTTCCTAACTCTTTCTTTCAATGTATAACTTGCCTTCTCTCCCAGTCCCTTTCTGTTCCCTTTGCAAATCTCTCACTCTGGGACAATATTTCCAATCCCTTCAATGTATAAGATGCCTACTCTCCCAGATCCTTTGCAAATCTCTCACTCTGGGACAATATTTCTAATTCCTTCTCAGTGCAGAATCTGTTTTTCCCAGTCTCTCTCTAATACACAGTTCCAATATTCCCAGTTCCAGAGTTATTTCCAAATTTTTTTTTCAATGATCATTCCCAATGTTTTTCAATCCCTTCTTAATGACTTAATTATATCCTTTCTTTATCCCTTCCTAACATCTGGGACAATATTTCCAATCCTATTTCATTGGAGAATCTGTTTTTAATAATCTCTGCCTATTGTGCAGTTCCAATATTCCCAATTCCAGAGTCACTTTCCAATATTTATTTTTCAATTATTGACCCCATTGTTTCTCAGTTCCTACTTAATGTGGAGTTCTGAAATATTTATCTCTACCTAACATCTAGGACAATATTTCCAATCCTATTTCAGTACAGAATCTGTCTTTAGTCATCTCCCTCTCTCTCTCTCCCCCCTCTCCCCCTCCCCCTCCCCCTCCCCCTCTCCCCCCCTTCCCCCTCTCCTCCCTCTCCTGCCCCTCTCCCCGTCTCTCTGCCCCTCTCTCCCCCCTCTCTCTGCCCCTCTCTCCCCCCTCTCTCTCTCGCCCTCTCTCTCTCCTGCCTCTCTCCCTCTCCCTGTCTGTCTGTCTGTGTGTCTCTCTCTCATTCTTTATCTACTTCTAATATTTCTAGTTCCAGAGCCATTTCCAGTATCTTGTTAATGTTTTTCAATTATCATTCCCAATGTTTCTCAGTCCCTCTCAGTTCTGGAGTATTTATCCATACCTGACAGATTTTAAATGTTCCCCTTCCATGGTTACTGGTTTCTGAATGGTCTGTGAACACTGGCTGGTGCTGCCACAAAACAACAAATCTCATGACATATGTCAGTGATATTAAATCTGATTCTGATTCTTTTTATGCTTTTTATTCATATGTGTCTGTTATTTTATGCCTTTGGGCTGTACTGCTGCTGCAAAACAACAGATTTCACACTATTTTATCATTTTCTGTCAGTCACTTTATGTACAGAGGCTCCTGTGTAGTATCACTTTACAGAAATACAATCAATCTATGTATATAAGCTATTTTATGTATTTATATTTAATGTGTTTCTTTTATTATTGTTTTCTTTATCTTTTGTAGTTTTTGTGCTGCATTGCATCTGGAGTAACAATTATTTTATTCTCCTTGTGTACTGAAAAAGACATTAAACGATCTTGAATTCTTGTATCAATCAGTGATAATGAATGTGACACAGACATTGAATCTGTCTGTCCGTCCAGCTGCTTTTCGAAGACTTGCTAGGGACCTTATTTCCATTCGTACCACCATCTCCCCTGGAGAACTTTGCATTGTTGCCGCTGTTCTCGGGCCTTTGTCTGACGTTGACTTGCTAAAGGCATCATTATCGTCAGTGTGGTGAGATTGCCGTAAGCTCCATAACTGCAGAACATCAGGCAAAACACACTCACTGGCCACTTTATTAGGTACAGGAGTGAAACCCGGTGAGGTCTTCTGCTGCTGTAGCCCGTCCACTTCAAGTTTCAACATGATGTGTTGTTCGTTCAGAGATGCTCTTCTGCACACCACTGTAGTAATTAATGCGTGATTATTTGAGTGCTTTATATCATCCTCCTGCCAGCTTGTTTTAATCTGGTCATTCTCATTAACAAGGCTTTTTCACCCACAGAACTGTAACTCACTGGATTTTTTTTTCTGTTTTTCATGTGGTTCTCTGTATACTGTAGAGAATCTGTCCATCCTTGTGCATTTAGCAGGCTTGAAAATCCCAAGAGATCAGCAGTTTCTGAGATACTCAAACCACTCCATGTGGCACCAACGATCATTCCACAGCCAAAGTCACTTAGATCACATTTTCTTCCCCATTCTGGAGTTTGGTCTGAATCACAAATGAACCTCTTGGCCATGTCAGCTTGATTTTTATGCATTAAGTTGCTGATTAAATTGGCTGATTAAATATTTGCATTAATGAGCAGGTGTACAGGTGTACCTAATAAAGTGGCCACTAAGTCTATGTAAGGGGTGTAACATGGCTTAGAACATTACACCACAGTACAAGCTCCTCAGCTCTCATGTTGTGCCAACCTTCTCTAAGATCAGTCTAACCCTTCCCTTCCACATAGGCCCCATTTTCTGTCATAAATTTAGCTTCCTAAGAGTCTCTTAGATGTTCCTAATGTATCTGCCTCTACCACCACCCATGAACCCACCACTCCATGTGTTAAAAAAAACTTAACTCTGACATCCCCCCCAATACTTTTCTCCAAACAGATTAAAATTATGCCTCCCCATATCTGCAGCTTTTACAGACAATAAGGTGCAAGGGCCACAAGGAGGCAGGTTGTGTGATCAAACACTTGTCGTTATAATACAAGAGATCTTTTGAATAGTCGGATAACAGCAAGATAAAAGCTGTCCTTGAGCCTGTCTGCACCCTGCGAAGTGAATGCATGTGGCACAGCTGGCATAGGACTACTGCTTCAGAGCTCCAGAGACACAGAGAATCACGTTCGATCCTCATGCCCAGTGCTGTCCATCTGGAGTTTTCCATTTCTCCCTGTCACTGTCTGGGTTTCCCCCAGGTACCCTGATTTCTTCCCACATCCCAAATCCACCTGGACCGATTGGCTACTGTAGATTGCCCCAGGTGTGCTGGAGAATTACTAACTGGTTTATTATTGCCACAAGTACTGAGATACAGTGAAAAACTTCAGTTTGACTATTTGTCATCCATACAGATCATTTCAAAATACCAGTACAGTACATTGAGGTAGTACGAAGGGAAAAGTAATGACAGAATAAATGTTACATTTATGGAGAGAGTGCAGTCCAGCTAGACAATCACTGTCAGCAGTTTTGGCCCTAACAAAGGATGTGCTGGCATTGGAAAGAGTCTAGAGGAGGTTCACGAGAATGATGCCAGGAATGAAGGGGTTAACATTTGAATGCTCTGGGCCTGTACTCACTGCAGTTTAGAACAATGAGGGGGGATTTCATTGAAACCTGATGGATATGAAAGGCCTAGATAGAGAGAACGTAGAGGATTTTTCCTTTAGTGGAGGAGTCCAGGATCAGAGAGCACAGCTTTCAGAACAGAGATGAGGAGGAATTTCTTTAGCCGGAAGGGGTAAATCTGTGGAATTCATTGCCACAGACTGCTGTGGAGGCTAAGTCATTCAGTATATTTAAAGCGAAGGTTGATAGTTCTTGTAAACAGAAAATACTCTGCAGGTGCTGGGGTCAAAGCGACACTCACAACAGGCTGGAGGAACTCAACAGGTCGGGCAGCATCCGTGGAAATGATCAGGCAACGTTTCGGGCCGGAACCCTTCGTCAGGACTGAAGAGGGAGGGGGCAGAGGCCCTATAAAGAAGGTGGGGAGAGGGTGAGAAGGAGAAGGCTGGTAGGTTCCAGATGAAAAACCAATAAGGGGAAAGATAAAGGGGTGGGGGAGGGGAAGCAGGGAGGTGATAGGCAGGAAAGGTGAAGAAGGAATAGGGGAAAACACAATGGGTAGTAGAAGGAGGCAGAACCATGAGGGAGGTGATAGGCAGCTGGGGGAGGAGGCAAAGTGAAACTGGGATAGGGGAAGGGAGGGGAGGGAATTACCGGAAGTTGGAGAATTCAATGTTCATACTAAGGGGTCGGAGACTACCTAGACAGTATATGAGGTGTTGCTCCTCCAACCTGAGATTAGCCTCATCATGGCAGTACAGGAGGCCATGTATGGACATATCTGAATGGGAGTGGGAAGCAGAGTTGAAGTGGGTGGCAACCGGGAGATCCTGTCTGTTGTGGCGGACGGAGCGGAGATGCTCGATGAAGCGGTCCCCCAATCTGCGTCAGGTTTCACCGATGTAGAGGAGGCCGCACTGGGAGCACCGAATGCAATAGATGACCCCAACAGACTCCAGCCCCTTGGTATGAACATTGATTTCTCCAATTTACGGTAATTCCCTCCCCCTCCCTTCCCCCATCCCAGTTTCACTCTGCCCCCTCCCCCACCTGCCTACTACCTCCCTCATGGTTCCACCTCCTTCTACTACCCATTGTGCTTTCCCCTATTCCTTCTTCACCTTTCCTGCCTATCCCCTCCCTGCTTCCTCTCCTCCACCCTTTTATCTTTCCCCTTACTGGTTTTTCACCTGGAACCTACCAGCCTTCTCCTTCCCACCCTCCCTGCACCTTCTTTACAGGGCCTCTGCCCCTTCCCTCTACAGTCCTGACGAAGGATTCCAGCCTGAAACGTTGACTGATCATTCCCACGGATGCTGCCCGACTTGCTGAGTTCCTCCAGCGTGTTGTTGATAGTTCTTGGTTAGTAAGAGTGTGGAAGGTTATGGGATAAAAGCAGGAGAATGGGATTGAGAGGGATGATAATTCAGTCAAGATGGAACAATGGAGCAGACGATGGGCTGAATGGCCTAATTCTGCTCCTATGTCCTATAAGATGCAAGACCCATGATATGGCAGGTTATGAGATGAAGAGTTTGTGTTTATAACACAATTGAAGCTATCTCTGAGCCTGGGTGCTACATGCTTTCAAGTTTTGTATCTTCTGCATTATGGAAGCGAGGAGGAAAGAGGGAATGTCTGGGGTGAGTGGGGTCTTTGAGTCTGTTGGCTGCTTTACTGAGGCAGTGAGAAGTGTAGGTAGAGTCCGTGGAGGGAAGGCTGGTTTACATAATGTGCTGAGCTGTGTACACAACCATCTCAGTTTCCTCTGGTCGTGGGCAGAGCAGTTGCTGTACCAATTCAAAAGGCGATGCCTCTACAAGGTGGCCTCCATCGTGAAGGACCCTGTCGTCGTCGTCGTTGTTGCTGCTGCTTGTGATTTTCTGTTGAACATTGTGGACATGCGATGCTGGTGCTCGGAGTGTGTAGCAACACTTGCAGGCTGCCCCCACATGTCCTTGGATGTGCTGGTTGTTAACACAAACCACACATTTCATTGTATGTTTCGATCTACATGTGATAAATAATTGAATCTCAATCTGAATCTGTGCCGCTGACTCAGAGCTCCAGAGACCCGGATTTGATCCTGGCCTCGGGGGTTGTCTTTGTGGAGTTTGCATGCTCTCCCTGTGTCCGTATGCATTTCTTCCGGGTGATCCGGCCTCCTCCCACATTCCATTGCTTCCACAGATGCTGCTCAGTTTGCTGAGTTCTCCCAGCAGATTGTCTGAAGTTCCCACATGACAAGTTGCAGAGACCTAGGACAATACAGCACAGATACAGGCTCTTCAGCCCAGATAGTCAATGCTGACCAAGGTGTACAGCCAGCTAGTCCCAGTTTCCTGCATTCGGCCCATATCCCTTCAAGCTTCACCCCTCTATGTGCCCATCCAAATGCTTCTTAAATGATACTAGAGGGCATACATTTAAGGTGAGGGTGTAAGTTCAAGAGGCAATGTGCACAAAGAATGGTGTAAAGATGAAACCACACTCAGGTTGGAGGAACAACACCTTATATTCCATCTGGGTAGCCTCCAACCTGATGGCATGAACATTGACTTCTCAAACTTTCGCTAATGCCCCACCTCCCCCTCGTACCCCATCTGTTATTTATTTATTTATATACACACACATTCTTTTCCTCTCTCTCCTTTTTCTCCCTCTGTCCTGCTCATTATACCCCTTGCCCATCCTCTGGGTTTCCCCCCCTCCCCTTTTCCTTCTCCCTGGGCCTCCTGTCCCGTGATCCTCTCATATCCCCTTTGCCAATCATCTGTCCAGCTCTTGGCTCCATCCCTCCCCCTCCTGTCTTCTCCTATCACTTTGGATCTCCTCCTCCCCCTCCCACTTTCAAATCCCTTACTCACTCTTCCTTCAGTTAGTCCTGACGAAGGGTCTCGGCCCGAAACGTCGACTGTACCTCTTCCTAGAGACTCTGCCTGGCCTGCTGCGTTCACCAGCAACTTTGATGTGTGTTGAAAGAACGGTGGGTGCCTGGTATATGCTCTCTGGGATGGTGGAGGAAGACAATACAACAGGAACAGTCAAGAGTGAATACATGTATGTGCAGGAAATGGAAGGGTATAACTGCAGATATTGTGTAGGCAGAAGGGATTATTTAGTTGGACATTTGATTGCTAATGTGATTACATTTATTATGTTAATATAATATAATCAGGGTGGCACGGTAGCATAGCGGTTAGCATAAAGCTTACAGTGCTAGCAACCAGAAGATCAGGGTTCAATTCCCGACTCTGTCTGGAAGGAATTGTCCATCCTCTCTGTGACCATGTGGCTTTCCTCCGCGTACTCTGGTTTCTGCCCACACTGCACAGGCGTGCAGGTTACAGTTAGTAAGTCGTGGGCATGAGGCGGACGCGTGACGGTTCTTGCAGGCTGTCTGCAGCACATCAATGGACTGTGTTGATCATGAACGCGTTTCATTCTTATGTTTCAATGTCTTGATGTACATGTGGCAAAGAAAACTAATCTTATTTTTTTTCTCAGTTCAGTACAACATTTGTGAGAATGGGCTTGCTGTTGTATCTGCCACTTTCTCTGGCAGCTCGATCCTTCTACATACCACTGTCTGCATGTCCCCTGTTTAAATCTTTCCCCTCTCACCCTAACCTATACCCTCTAGTTTAGACTCCCTTACAAAGGGAAAAAATTATTACCATCTACCTTATCTCTGCCTTGCATCATTCTAAACACTTCGACAAGGATGCCCCTCGTTCTCCTGCGATCCAAGGAATAAAGACGTCTTCCTAGAACTCAAGCCCTCAGGTCCTCACACATCCTTGTCAATCTTTTCTGCACTCTTTCCAATATAACCCAAATCTTTCCATAGCAAGGTGACCAAAACTACATGGTACTCCAAGTACGGCCTCACCAGCAACCTACACAACTGCAAGATAGTGTCCAACTCCTTTACTCAGTGTCCTGACTGATGAAGACCCGTGTGCTGAATGCCTTTTTTTAAACCATCTTTTCTACATAGAAACACAGAAAACTTACAGCACAATACAGGCCCTTCAGCACATAAAGCTGTGCCGAACATGTCCTTACCTTAGAAATTACCTAGGGTTACCCATAGCCCTCTATTTTTCTGAGCTCCATGTACCTAGAAACATAGAAACATAGAAAATAGGTGCAGGAGTAGGCCATTCGGCCCTTCGAGCCTGCACCGTCATTCAGTATGATCATGGCTGATCATCCAACTCAGAACCCTGTACCAGCCTTCCCCCCATACCACCTGATCCCTTTAGCCACAAGGGCCATATCTAACTCCTTCTTAAATATAGCCAATGAACTGGCCTCAACTGTTTCCTGTGGCAGAGAATTCCACAGATTCACCACTCTCTGTGTGAAGAAGTTTTTCCTAATCTCGGTCCTAAAAGGCTTCCCCTTTATCCTCAAACTGCGACCCCTCGTTCTGGACTTCCCCAACATCGGGAACAATCTTCCTGCATCTAGCCTGTCCAATCCCTTTAGGATTTTATACGTTTCAATAAGATCTCCCCTCAATCTTCTAAACCCCAATGAGTATAAGCCTAGTCGATCTAGTCTTTCATCAAATGAAAGCCCTGCCATCCCAGGAATCAATCTGGTGAACCTTCTTTGTACTCCCTCTATGGCAAGGATGTCTTTCCTCAGATTAGGGGACCAAAACTGCACACAATACTCCAGGTGTGGTCTCACCAAGGCCTTGTACAACTGCAGTAGTACCTGTCTGCTCCTGTACTCAAATCCTCTTGCTATGAATGCCAGCATACCATTCGCCTTTTTCACCGCCAGCTGTACCTGCATGCCCACTTTCAATGACTGGTGTATAATGACACCCAGGTCTCGTTGCACCTCCCCTTTTCCTAATCGGCCACCATTCAGATAATAATCTGTTTTCCTGTTTTTGCCACCAAAGTGGATAACCTCACATTTATCCACATTAAACTGCATCTGCCATGAATTTGCCCACTCATCTAACCTATCCAAGTCACCCTGCATCCTCTTAGCATCCTCCTCACAGCTAACACTGCCGCCCAGCTTCGTGTCATCCGCAAACTTGGAGATGCTGCATTTAATTCCCTCATCTAAGTCATTAATATATATTGTAAATAACTGGGGTCCCAGCACTGAGCCTTGCGGTACCCCACTAGTCACTGCCTGCCATTCTGAAAAGGTCCCGTTTATTCCCACTTTTTGCTTCCTGTCTGCCAACCAATTCTCTATCCACATCAATACCTTTCTCCCAATACCGTGTGCTTTAAGTTTGCACACTAATCTCCTGTGTGGGACCTTGTCAAAAGCCTTTTGAAAATCCAAATATACCACATCCACTGGTTCTCCCCTATCCACTCTACTAGTTACATCCTCAAAAAATTCGATGAGATTCGTCAGACATGATTTTCCTTTCACAAATCCATGCTGACTTTGTCCGATGATTTCACCGCTTTCCAAATGTGCTGTTATCACATCTTTGATAACTGACTCTAGCATTTTCCCCACCACCGATGTCAGGCTAACCGGTCTATAATTCCCCAGTTTCTCTCTCCCTCCTTTTTTAAAAAGTGGGGTTACATTAGCCCCATGTTTGCCATTGCATATCCACCGTCAACCCTTTAAGTGTCATTTGCCAGTCTATCTTAGCTAATTCACGTCTCATACCTTCAAAGTTACCCTTCTTTAAGTTCAGAACCTTTGTTTCTGAATTAACTATGTCACTCTCCATCTTAATAAAGAATTCAACCATATTATGGTCACTCTTACCCAAGGGGCCTCTCACGACAAGATTGCTAATTAACCCTTCCTCATTGCTCAAAACCCAGTCTAGAATAGCCTGCTCTCTGTTGGTTCCTCGATATGTTGGTTCAAAAAACCATCCCGCATACATTCCAAGAAATCCTCTTCCTCAGCACCCTTACCAATTTGGTTCACCCAATCTATATGTAGATTGAAGTCACCCATTATAACTGCTGTTCCTTTATTGCACACATTTCTAATTTCCTGTTTAATACCATCCCCAACCTCACTACTTCTGTTAGGTGGCCTGTACACAACTCCCACCAGCGTTTTCTGCCCCTTAGTGTTAAGCAGATCTACCCATATCGATTCCACATCCTCCCGGCTAATGTCCTTTCTTTCTATTGCGTTAATCTCCTCTCTAACCAGCAATGCTACCCCACCTCCTTTTCTTTCATGTCTATCCCTCCTGAATATTGAATATCCCTGAATGTTGAGCTCCCATCCCTGGTCACCCTGGAGCCACGTCTCTGTGATCCCAACTATATCATAATCATTAATAACAATCTGCACTTTCAATTCATCCACCTTATTACGAATGCTCCTTGCATTGACACACAAAGCCTTCAGGCGCTCTTTTACAACTTTCTTAGCCCTTATACAATTATGTTGAAAAGTGGCCCTTTTTAATGCTTGCCCTGGATTTGCCCGCCTGCCACTTTTACTTTTCACCTTACTACTTTTTGCTTCTACCCTCATTTTACATCCCTCTGTCTCTCTGCACTTGTTCCCATCCCCTTGTTGTGAACTAACCTCCTCTCTCCTAGTCTCTTTAATTTGATTCCCACCCCCCAACCATTCTAGTTTAAGGTCACCTCAGTAGCCCTCGCAAATCTCCCCGCCAGGATATTGGTCCCCCTAGGATTTAAGTGTAACCCGTCCTTTTTGAACAGGTCATGCCTGCGCCAAAAGAGGTCCCAATGATCCAAAAACGTGAATCCCTGCCCCCTGCTCCAATCCCTCAGCCACGCATTTATCCTTCAGCTCATCGCATTCCTACTCTCACTGTCGCGTGGCACAGGCAGTAATCCCGAGATTACTACCTTTGCGGTCCTTTTTCTCAACTCCCTTCCTAACTCCCTATATTCTCCTTTCAGAACCTCTTCCCTTTTCCTACCTATGTCATTGGTACCTATATGTACCATGACTTCTGACTTCTCACCCTCCCACTTCAGGATATCTTGGACGCAATCAGAAATATCCTGGACCCTGGCACCAGGGAGGCAAACTACCATCCGGGTCTCTGGACTGCGTCCATAGAATTGCCTATCTGACCCCCTTACTATCGAGTTCCCTATTACAACTGCCTTCCTCTTCCTTGCCCTACCCTTCTGAGCTACAGGGCCAGACTCTGTGCCGGAGGCACGGCCACTGTCGCTTCCCCCGGGTAAGCTGTCCCCCCCAACAGTACTCAAACAGGAGTACCTGTTGTTAAGGGGCACAGCCACCGGGGTACTCCCTATTACCTGACTCTTCCCCTTCTCCCTCCTAACCGTGACCCACTTGTCTGCCTCCTGTGGCCCCGGCGTGACCACCTGCCTGCAACTCCTCTCTATCAACTCCTCACTCTCCCTGACCGGATGAAGGTCATCGAGCTGCAGCTCCAGTTCCCTAACGCGGTCCCTTAGGAGCTGCATCTCGGCGCACCTGGCGCAGATGTAGACGTCCGGGAGGCTTGGAGACTCCAGGGCCTCCCACTTCCGGCACCGAGAACAACAAACTGCCCTCACACTCATACTGCCCCTCTCCTCAAATAACAACAAAAAATGAATACCAAACCTTCCTCACCTCGCCCGTTTCCGCCTAAGCCCATTGAGCTGAAGCCCTTAAGCCTTCACTGTGCTCCCGGCTCACTCCACAGCCCGCAAACTATGCTGCCCGCTGTATGAGGCTGTGTTCCTTTTAAATCTTCCGTGCTTCACTGCCCGATGTCACACGCCTGCTCAGTCCCGCCTTTCTGAACGCCAATGGAAAAAAAAACTGAAAAATTCAAAAATGGCTTCCTCCGCACTCCCGCTCCGATTCTCAGACTTCCTTCTTCTAACTGTCCAGGAGTCTCTTAAAAGACCCTATCATTTCCGTCTCCAGCATCGTCGCCGGCAGCCCATTCCACACACTCACCATTCTCTGCGTAAAAACCTTACCCCTGACATCTCCTCTGTACCTACTTCCATACACCTTAAAACTGTGCCCTCTCATGCTAGTCATTTCAGCCCTGGGAAAAAGCCTCTGACTATCCACACGATCAATGCCTCTCATCATCTTATACACCTCTATCAGGTTACCTCTTATCCTCAGTCGCTCCAAGGAAAAAAGGCCGAGTTCAGTCAACCTATTCTCATATGGCATGCTCCCCAATCCAGGCAACATCCTTGTAAATCTCCTCTGGACCCTTTCTATGGTTCCCACATCCTTTCTGTAGTGAGGTGACCAGAACTGAGCACAGTACTCCAAGTGGGGTCTGACCAGGGTCCTATATAGCTGCAACATTAGCTCTCAGCTCTTAAACTCAATCCCACGATTGATGAAGGCCAATGCACCGTATGCCTTCTTAACCACAGAGTCAACCTGCGCAGCAGCTTTGAGTGTCCTATGAACTTGGACCCCAAGATCCCTCTTATCCTCCACACTGCCAAGAGTCTTACCATTAATACTATATTCTGCCATCATATTTGACCTACCAAAATGAACCATCTCACACTTATCTGGGTTGAACTCCATCTGCCACTTCTCAGCCCAGTTTTGCATCCTATCAATGTTCCACTGTAACGTCTGACAGCCCTCCACATTATCCACAACACCTCCAACCTTTGTGTCCTCAACAAAGTTACTAACCCATCCCTCCATTTCCTCATCCAGGTCATTTATAAAAATCACAAAGAGTAGGGGTCCAAGAACAGATCCCTGAGGCACACCACTGGTCACCGACTTCCATGCAGAATATGACTCATCTACAAGCACTCTTCGCCTTCTGTGGGCAAGCCAGTTCTGGATCCACAAAGCAATGTCCCCTTGGATTCCATGCCTCCTTACTTTCTCAATAAGCCTTGCATGGGGTACCTTATCAAATGCCTTGCTGAAATCCATATACACTACATCTACAGCTCTACCTTCATCAATGTGTTTAGTCACATCTTCAAAATATTCATTCAGGCTCGTAAGACACGACCTGCCTTTGACAAAGCCATGCTGACTATTCTTAATCATCTTATGCCTTTCAAAATGTTCATAAATCCTGCCTCTCAGAATCTTCTCCATCAGCTTACCAACCACTGAAGTAAGACTCATTGGTCTATAATTTCCTGGGCTATCTCTACTCCCTTTCTTGAATAAGGGAACAACATCCACAACCCTCCAATCCTCTGGAACCTCTCCCGTCCTCATTGATGATGCAAAGATCATCGCCAGAGGCTCAGCAATCTCCTCCCTCGCCTCCCACAGTAGCCTTTTTCACAATGGCCAAGATCCTTTTCCATAGTGAATACTGAAGCAAAGTAGTCATTAAGTACCTCTGCTACCTCCTCCGGTTTCATACACATTTTTCCACTGTCACACTTGATTGGTCCTATTTTCTCACGTCTTATCCCCTTGCTCTTCACATATTTGTAAAATGCCTTGGGGTTTTCCTTAATCCTGTCCGCCAAGGCCTTCTCATGGCCCCTTCTGGCTCTCCTAATTTCTTTCTTAAGCTCCTTCCTGCTGGCCTTATAATTTTCTAGATCTCTATCATTACCTAGTTTTTTTGAACCTTTCATAAGCTCTTCTTTTCTTCTTGACTAGATTTACAACAGCCTTTGTTCACCACGGTTCCTGTACCCTACCATCCTTTCCCTGTCTCATTGGAACGTACCTATGCAGAACTCCACGCAAATATCCCCTGAACATTTGCCACATTTCTTCCATACATTTCCCTGAGAACATCTGTTCCTAATTTATGCTTGCAAGTTCCTGCCTGATAGTCTCATATTTCCCCTTACTCCAATTAAACACTTTCCTAACTTGTGTGTTCCCATCCCTCTCCAATGCTATGGTAAAGGAGATAGCATTGTGATCTGTAAAGCTGTCTCCTTTTAAGCTCTTCTCGCTGTTCTCACTGGCTGACGTCCACGTGCTTGCACAGTCGTGTCCTGATCAAACCGCTGAAGAAAAAACTGATGTTGTTTCCAGCAACACACATAAAAATTGCTGGTGAACGCAGCAGGCCAGGCAGCATCTATAGGAAGAGGTACAGTTGACGTTTCGGGCTGAGACCCTTCATCAGGACTAACTGAAAGAAGAGATAGTAAGAGATTTGAAAGTGGGAGGGGGAGGGGGAGAACCGAAATGATAAAAGACAGGAAGGGGAGGGATGGAGCCAAGAGCTGGACAGCTGATTGGCAAAAGGGATATGAGAAGATCATGGGACGGGAGGCCCAGGGAAAAAGAAAAGGGGGAGGGGGGGAAACCCAGAAGATGGGCAAGAGGTACAGTGAGAGGAACAGAGGGAGAAAAAGGAGAGAGAGAGAGAATAATAATAATAAATAACGACTGGGGTACGAAGGGGAGCTGGGGCATTAACGGAAGTTAGAGAAGTCAATGTTCATGCCATCAGTTTGGAGGCTACCCAGACGGAATATAAGGTGTTGTTCCACCAACCTGAATGTGGCTTCATCTTGACACTAGAGGAGGCCGTGGATAGACATATCAGAATGGGAATGGGACGTGGAATTAAAATGTGTGGCCACTGGGAGATCCTGCTTTCTCTGGCGGACAGAGCGTAGGTGTTCAGCGAAATGATCTCCCAGTCTGCGTCGGGTCTTGCTAATATATAGAAGGCCACATCGGGAGCACCGGACGCAGTATATCACCCCAGCGGACTCACAGGTGAAGTGTTGCCTCACCTGGAAGGACTGTTTGGGGCCCTGAATGGTGGTGAGGGAGGAAGTGTAAGGGTGTAAGGGCATGTGTAGCACTTGTTCCGCTTACGAGGATAAGTGCCGGGACGGAGATTGGTGGGAAAGGATCGGGGGGACGAATGGAAAAGGGAGTCACGTAGGGAGCGATCCCTGTGGAAAGTGGGGGGGAGGAGGGAAAGATGTGCTTAGTGGTGGGATCCCGTTGGAGGTGGCAGAAGTTACGGAGAATTATATGTTGGACCCGGAGGCTGGTGGGGTGGTAGGTGAGGACCAGGGCAACCCTATTCCTAGTGGGTGGCGGGAGGATGGAGTGAGAGCAGATGTGCGTGAAATGGGAGAGATGCGTTTGAAAGCATTGATGGTGGAGGAAGGGAAGCCCCTTTCTTTAAAAAAGGAGGACATCTCCTTCGTCCTGGATATGCAGTCCTAGATCTCTCTGTTTCACTACACTCACTAGTGCCCCACCATTCATAGTACAAATTCTACAGGGGTTTGACCTTCAGAAAAGCATCACCTCACACTTACCTGTATTGATGTCCATTTGCTACTTCTCAGCTCACTCACTCCCTAACTAATCCAAAAATTCCCCCAGCAGTCTACCGTAATCTTCTTCACTATCAGTGACATCTCCTCATCTTGTGTCATCTGCAAACTGATCAGGCCTTGTGAGCGGGCCATCTGTGTTGGGTGAGGGACTGCTATCAGTCTGTGCGCAGGAGACAAATGCAGTCTACGTGAGGCACAGTCGCGTAGCTATTACAGCACCAGTGATCCGGGTTCAGTTCTGCCGCTGTCTGTAGGCAGTTTCTACATTCTCCCCATGACTGCATGGGTTTCCTCTGGGTGCTCTGGTCTCCTCCCAGATTCCTAAGACGAACTATGTTTAGTAGGCTGTGGGCACGTTATGTTGGTGCAGGAAGCATAGCGACACCTGCGGGCACATCCTCTGGCTGTGTTGGTCGTTGATTTTACGGGTGTGTTTGGAAGGTTCAGTGTACTGCACATGTCACATGGGATTGCTGCACAGGGCAGCTGATTGGGCAGAAATTACCATGCTGTATCTCTAATAAAGATACATCGTCTACGTGCCAGCCAGGGAATCTGTGGCTCAAAAGGCAGGGTCCCGATCTAATTTGTTCAGGATGGTGTCTCTGACAATGCAGCACTCTACCAGTACAGGAACATCCTGGTGTTTTCTGCTCCATTCTTGAGTGAGGTATCAGCCATAATATTCATTACCCTGAGGCAGGCGGGAACACTGTCAGATTGAACATAAAACACTACAGCACAGTACAGGCCCTTCGGCCCATGATGTTATACCGACCTTTTAACTTACTCCAAGATCCAATCTAACCCGTCCCTCCTACTCAACACTCCTTTTTTTCTGTCATCCATGTGCCTGTCTAAGAGTCTCTTAAATGTCCCAAATGCATCTGCCTCCACCAACACTTCCTGTAGAGTATTCCACGTATGCACCACTCTCTGTAAAAAAAAAAGAGGCCACCTCTGACATCCCCCTATACTTTCCTCCAATCACTCTACAATTATACTCCTTTGTATGAGCCATTTCCATTCTGGGATAAAATATCTGGCTGGCCTCTTATTATCTTGTAGACCTCTATCAACTCACCTCTCATCCTCCTTCACTCCAAAGAGAAACACTAGGTCATTCAACCTATCCTCAAAAGACATGCTTTCTAATCCAAACAGCACATTGGTAAATCTCCTCGGCACCCTCTAAAGCTTCCACATCCTTCCTATAAAAAGGTGACTGGGACTAAATACTCCAAGTGAGGTCCAACCAGAGTGTGAAAGAGCTGCAACATTACCCGGTGGCTCTTGAACTCAATCCCCCGACCAGTGAAGGCTAACACATCATACATCTTCTTAACCAATCCAGCCATAGCTTTCTCTTCCACATTGAACTTGTTTTCTCTTGTGCCTGATTTATAATCGGTACAGGAACAGGAGCTGGTCTCTCAGTACCTCGAGATATCATTATCGAACATGGGTAATTCTTCCAAGAACTCCATCAACTTGCCTTGGCTCAATGACCAGTAATAGGCATCCATTAGTCTCGTGAGACCATGGATTTGAGCCTTGGAAGGTTACCAGGGCGCAGGCCTGAGCAAGGTTGTATGGAAGACCAGCAGTTGCCCATGCTGCAAGTCTCCCCTCTCCACGCCACCGATGTTGTCCAAGGGAAGGGCATTAGGACCCATACAGCAATGACCAGTAACTTACTTCCTATACTATCCTTACCCTGGCCTATATGTAACTTCAGACCCATTAATGTGATTAACACTTAGCAGCCCCTCACTTTAGGGGAAATCAGGGATACTGTCACAGAGTCATAAAAAACTACAGCACAAATTGAGTGTTTTTTAATCACATCGTTTGTGTTAACAACCAACACACCCAAGGGGCAGCCTGCAAGTATTACCACACATTCTGCTGCAAGATTTAGTGCCCAGTCTCACCTATGCACCCAGACCATATCCCTCCAAATCCTTCCCATGTATGTACCTATCCAAACTTTTCTGAAATGTTACAATTGAACCCACATCTACCACTTCCACTGGCAGCTCGTTCCACACACTCACCACCCTCTGAGTGAAGAGGTTCTCATTCATGTTCCTCTTAAACATTTCACCTTTCACTCTTAACTCATGACCTCTGGTTCTAGTCCCACCTAACCACAGTGGAAAAAGCCTGCAAGCACTCACCCTATTTTTCTTCCCTAATAATTGTGTATACCTTTATAATGGACAATGCAGCGGAGGTGTCATAAGACATTGGTCAGACTGCATTTGGAGTATCGTGGGCAGTTCTGGGCACCACAGTAACATTAGCTGATAGTGTGGTGCCTTAACAGCTCAGAGGCATCAGAGTTCAGAGTTCAATCCTGAAGTCCTCTGTGAAGAGTCTGTGTATCTCCCTGTGGAATGCATGGGTTTTCTTTGTGTGTCTGCTTTCCTCCCACAGTTAAAGGACATGCTGGTTAGTGGGGTAATTGGTCATTGTACCATGCTTAGGATTATTTGGAGAGTTGTCTGGGGTGGCTGGCAGCACAGCTCAAAGAACCAGAAGGGCCTTTTCTGGGCTGCATTTCTTAATAAATAAATCTAAGGAAGGCAAGGGACAAAATCAGTTCTCTGGAAGATCAGAGCGGTCATCTATGCATGGCACTGAAAGAGATGGGGAAGATCTTAGATGGATTTTTTGCATCTGTGTTTACTCAGGAGAAGGATACAGAGTCTAGAATTCAAGCAAAGCAGCAGTGAAGTCATTAACTGTGTACAGATTATAGAGGAGGTGTTTGCTGTCTTGAGGCAAATTAGTGTGGATGAATCCTCAGAGTACCTAGTGGGTTGCTAGTGCAGAGATTGCAGGGGCCCGAGTAGAGATATTCTAAATATCCTTAGCCACAGCTGAGGTGCCAGAGGATTGGAGAACAGCTCATGTTCTTCTGTTGTCTAAGAATAAGCCAGGAAATTATAAGCCAGGTGAGTCTGATATCAGTAGTGGCTACGTTATTGGAATATATTCTAAGAGACCGGATATATAAATATTAGGATAGACAGGGGCTGATTAGGGATAGTCAAGATGGCTTTGTTGTGGTAGATCATGTCTAACAAATCTTATAGATTTTATTGAGGAAGTTAGCAGGAAAGGCACGGCAGAGAATGTTATCTACACGTATTTAGCAAGGCCTTTGATAAAGTCCTGCATAGGAGGCTGGTCAAGAAGGTTTAGTCAATTGGCATTCAAGATGAGGTAGTATATTGGATTAGACATTGGCTTCGTGGGATAAGACGGAGGGTGGTGGTAGATGGTTGTCTCTCTGACTGGAAGCCTGTGACTAGAGGTGTGCCACAAGGGATCGGTGCCATCAATGATCTGGATGATAATGTGGTAAACTGGATCAGTAAATTTATGGATGACACCAAGATTGGAGCGGGGGGGGGGCGGTTAGTGAACAGTGAGGAAAGCTATCAACTCTTGCAGCAGGATCTGGACCAACTGGAAAAATGGGCTGAGAAATGGCAGATGTAATTTAATGCAGACAAGTGCGAGGTGTTGCACTTTGGGAGGACCAGCCAGGGTAGGACTTACATAGTGAGCGGTAGGGCACAGAGGAGCGTGATAGACCAGAGCGATCTGGGAATACAGATCCATAATTCATTGAAAGTGGTGTCACAGGTAGATAGGGTCATAAAGAAAGCTTTTGGCACATTGGCCTTCATAAATCAAAGTGTTGAGAACAGAAGATGGGATGCTATGTTGGAGTTGTAGAAGATGTTGGGGAAGGCTAATCTGGAGTATTGTGTACATTTCTGGTCACCTACCTACAGGAAAGATACCAGTAAGACTGAAGGAGTGCAGAGAAAATTTCCAAGGATGTTGCCAGGACTTGAGGACCTGAGTTATGGGGAAAGGTTGAACAGGTTAGAACTTTATTTCCTGGAGTGTTGAGAATGAGGGGAGATTTGATAAAGATAAACAAAATTATGAGGCGTACAGACAGGGTAAATGCAAGCAGACTTTTTTCCACTAAATTTGGGTGAGACGTGGGTTAAGTGTGACAAGTGAAATGTTTAAAGGGAACATGAGGAGGAGTCCATGGTGAGAGTGTGGAATGAGCTACCAGTGGAAGTGTGGATTCAGGTTTGTTTTCAACTTTTGAGAGAAATCTGGATAGGTACATGGATGGGAGGGGTAAGGAGGACTGTGGTCCAGGTGCAGGTCAATGGGACTGGGGAGATTAATAGTTCAGCATGGATAGATGGGCCAAAGGGTCTGTGACTGTCTGACTCTTTGAAGGATGTACTGACATTGAAGACGTTCCGGGGAGGTTTACAGGAATGATCAGGATCAACAGGGTTTACATGTGAGGAGTGTTTGGTGGCAGTGAGCCTGTACCCACTTGGGTTTAGAACGGTGGGCGGGGAGGGTGGGTCTCACTGAACCCTACCAAATGTTGAAAGGCCTCGATAGAGTGGATGTGGCACGCACTCAGCAATTCAGGAACAGTGTCTTCCCCTCTGCCATCCGATTTCTAAAGGAACATTTAACCCATGAGCACTACCTCACTACTTTTAATTTGTTTTTTTTGCTCTATTTACTTTATCTTGACTATTTAATTAACATGTTTATACTTACTGTAAATCAGATTTTTCCTCTATTTATCATGTATTTCAATGTACTGTTGCTGCATCGTTAACGAATTTCACGACATACGCTGGTGATATTAAACCTGATTCTGATGTGGATGCGGAGAGTATGTTTCCTATAGCGGGGTAGCCTTGGGCTAGAAGAAATAGGCTCACCCCTTTAGAACAGAGATGACGAGGAATTTCTTTTGCAAGAGCATGGAATATCTGTGGTTTTCATTGCTGCAGATGGCCACGGGGGCCAAGTCATTGGGTGTATTTAAACTGAAGGTTGATAGGCTCTTAATTGGTCAGGATATCAAAGGTTACGGGGAGAAGGCAGGGGAATGTGGTTGAGAGGGTAAATAAATCAGCTATGAACGAATGGCAGAGCAGACTCAATGGGCCAAATGGCCTAATTCTGCTCTTCTATCCTATGGTTTTATGGACAGCTCAGCAGTGGTAAACTTTTCCCTGAGCAGTGATGTCTGTAATGAAAGGGCATTGGTTCAAGGGAAGGAGGAAAAGGGTTAGGAGGGAAGTAAGGAAGAATATTTTTCACCTTGGGTGGGGGGTGGAATTTGGACCGCACTGCCTGAGGGTTCAGTGGAAATGGATACTCCCACAACTCTTAAAAAGTACTTGGGGGATCATTTTAATCACTATGGTCATAGAGTCATGGAACGCTACAGCACAGAAACAGGCCGTTTGGCCCATCTAGTCCATACAGACTGTTATACTGCCTAGTCCCATTGGCTCACACCTGGACCATAGCTCCCCATACCCGTCTCATCCATGTACTTATCTAAACTTCTCATAAATGGTGCAATCAAACCCAGACCCACCACTTCCGCTGACAGCTCATTCCACAGTCACACTACCCTTCAAGTTCCCTTAAATATCCCCTCCATGTCCACACCATCTTGGCCTTTCAGCATCTGGAGGAAATTCGCTGGGATGTTGCCTGGACTGGGGGACTTTAGTTCTGGGAGAGATTGGATAGCTTGGACTTATTTTCCCTACAACGAAGCAGACTGAGGGGTGACCTGTGGGAAGTATTTAGAATTATGAGAGGCCACGAGATACCGCAGATGGGCAGAATCCTTCTCCCTTGGTGAGGGTATCTAAAGCAGAGGTGAGTGGGAGGGAACTTGGAGGGAAGAGCTGAGGAGTAGTTTTCTCATACAGATTAAAGATAAAAAGATTAGCTTTATTTAGCACATATAGAGTACATCGAAATCTACAGTGAAAAGCGTTGTTCGCATCAACGACCAGCACCATCGAAGGACGTAGCGAGGGCAGCCCGCAAGTGTTGCCTTGCTTCTGGAACCAACATAGCCTGCCCACAACCTTCTAATCCTAGTATGTACGTCTTTGGAATGTGGGAGGAAACCAAAGCACCCGGAGGAAATCCATGGGAGAGCGTAGAGGCTCCTTACAGACAGCAGTGGAACTTGAGCGCCGAAGGCTCTTGGCATGCTAGCCTTCGTCAGTCAGGGCACTGAGTATAAAAGTTGGGAGGTCATAGTGCGCTTGTACTGGACGATACTGAAGCCACTGGTTGAAGTAGCGAGTGAAAGGGCAATATCTTGCAGGGCGGGAGCCATTTGAAAACTCCAAGTCTCGTCGGGAATGAGTCAATAAAAAGAAAGGTTCAAGCAGCGTGGCCAGCACGGGAATGTGGCGGTGTTGGAATAGTCTAGCTTTAGATCAACAGGCTTGGGCAGGCTCGGGCGGAGGTCCTAAGTAAGTTTCTAGTAAGTTTTTTGTTCTGTTTGCACGTCAGTAGTGCACTGAGAATGGGTCCAGTGTTAATGGTATGTTCCTTGTGTGAGATGTGGGAACTTTGGGAGATCCACAGCCTCCCTGACAACTATATCTGCACAAAGTGCACCGAGCTGCATCTCCCTGGAGACTGTGTCAAGGAATTGGAGTTGCAGCTCGATGCCCTTCGGCACAAACAGGTCATGAGGAGGAGGTAGAAAGGAGCAGCAGAGAAGTTGCAGGAGACAGGTACCTGGGTGACTGTCAGGAGAGGGAAAAGGAGTAGTTAACCAGTGCAGAGTCCCCCTGTGGCTGTTCCCTTCAACAGTAAGTGTACTGCTTTGGATACTGTTGGGCTAGGAGGGAAAACAACCTACCAGAGAGAAGTCACAGCAAGCAGGTCTCTGACACTGTCTGGCTCCATGGCTCAGAGGGAGTGAGGGAGAAGAGCTGTAGTGATAGAGGATTTGTTGGTGAAGGGAACAGAAGGGAGGTTCTGCGGACAAAAATGAGATTCTCCGATGGTGTGTTGCCTCCCAGGTGCCAAGGGACATATTGGTAAATGGGAAGGCTTCAAAAGTGAAATTTTGAGGCTACAGAGTTTGTATGTTCCCGTCAGAATAAAAGGCAAGGATAACAGGTTAACATCATGACTCTATGATGATGCAAGATGTGAGGGACTGAGGAATAGGACGAGGATGGAAAAACAGAGTTTCTTCCTTGCAGCATAGGAGACTGAGAGGTGTATAGAATCATGAGGGGCATTGATCAGATCAGTGTATGAGAAAGGAAAGATTTAATAGGAGTTTGAGAAGCACATTTTACACAAAAGGTAGTATGTTATAGTACTGTGCTAAAGTCTTAGACACCCTAGATTTTTCATACGATTTCAAATGGTATGGCCTCCACAGAGCCCTGATCTCAACATCATCGAGGCTGTCTGGGATTATCTGGAGAGACAGTCAAAGTCTGCAGAACCGTGGCAAGTTCTTCAAGATGCCTGGACCTACCAGCTGATTTTCTTGTAAAACTGCATAACAGTGTACCTAAGAAAATTGACATAGTTTTAAAGGCAAAGAATGGTCATGCCAAATATTGATTTAATTTAGTTTTTATTGTTTACTATCCTTTATAATTTTCTTTGATATTTAGAAATTTTCATTTCATTATTTTTTAAAGCATGTTCACTTTACAGATTTTGTTTACATGTGCCTAAGACTTTTACACAGTACAGTATATGGAATGAGCTGCCAGAGGAAATGACTGAGGCAGGTACAAAAACAACATTTATAGTTGTACAGGAACCTGGATTGGAAAGGATTAGAAGTTTATGATTCAAGTTCAGATTCAGTTGTTTATCACATGTACACCAATAGATCAAAAGTGAACAGTATCATTTGAGTTACTGACCAACACAATTTAAAGGTGTGCTGAAGGCATTCTGGTGCCAATATAGCATGCAAAACACTGCCAAACGCAGCAAGCTTGGATGAGCATCTTGGTCAGCATGATGGGCTGAAGGGCTTCTCAGTGAATTATGATTCTGTGTCTCTTTGACCTTTAACATGAATCAAAGTACCTATGCCTCGTGCTTTTTTGAAGGCTGCTTCCAGTGTCCTATGAGGAAGAGAGATCCAACAGTCCTGGCCTTTTGATGGAATATGTTCTGCCTTATTTCTGTCCTAAATCTTTAAACAGTGACTCCACAAGAGGAAAAAATTCTCTCCCTATTCCTCCTGTCAAACCCCTTTGGGATCTGGTGTTCTCCAATCAAGAAATAGTTCCAATATTTTTCTTAATTTTCACAAAGAACTTGGCAGATATGCAGAGACCCGGCTAAAATATGTCCTTTAATTGGACATGGCAGTCTAATTTAAGGTTGAAGCTCTTTTCTCACAGAACATACTTTCCCTCTGAAGGTTCAATGCTGATAGGCAATATTTGAAACAAAATGAAATATTTTATTAATTTTAAACCCAACTGAATTTGGGAGGAATTTTGAAACTTGAAGCAAAATGCATCTGCTTAGGAGTAGGGTCGAAAGGATAAAGCAATGGGACACTTGAACCTTGCCTGGGCCCCATCCTGACCATCTTAAAGGCTCTTGTTATCGACTGTGTGGACTGCACGCTGATGCAGCCAGACTGCTCTCATCTGTCAGCCAGTGAATAGGTTTTCAGCTAGAAACAATAGGCTACATGACCTCAGCAAGGGGATCGACAAAGGCTGGATTGTGGGAGGGAGGGAAGGGAGAACCCAACGTCAAATTAAAAACCTCCTCCTGCACGGGAAGAAAAACGGCCGAGTCAAAATCTGCACCGGAGAGTGAAAGCACATTTCCGTCTTGGTAAACCTAATCTTTATCGCTTCTCTATTTTGTTAAGCTTTTCTAACCTAATCCCTTGTCCCTGGACTAATGCTTTGATGTCTTCATTGAAGATTGGGTGAAGAATTGTGGGGCTAGTTTACAGTTTTTTTCTTTCAAAGAACGAGAGATGATCTTGCTGAAAATTCCTAAAGGAATTATAAAGATAAAGATTAAAGATTAGCTTTATTTGTCACACGTATATCAAAATAGTGAAACATGCAGTGAAATCCGTCATTTGAGTCAAATCAAATCAGTGAGGATTGTGCTTGGGGGGGCAGCCCACAAGTGTCGTCATGCTTCCAGTGCCAACAGAGCGCTCCCACAGCTCAGTAACCCTAACCCATATGCCTTTGGAATGTAGGAGGAAACTGGAGCACCCGAAGGAAACCCATGCGGTCACAGGCAGCAGTGGAATTGAGCCTGGGTTGCTGGGACAGTAATAGCAGTATGCTGCTGAGCCACCACCACAGGGTAAGAGATGTTTTACCTTGCTTGGGGTTTAGAATGTGCTGGCATTAGAGAGGGTCCATTGGAGCTCATGAGAATGATCCTGGGAAGGAAGGGGTTAATGTATGAGGAGCGTTTGATGATGCTGGGCCTGTACCCCTTGACTGGAGTTTAAAAGAATGAAGGGAGATCTCATTGAAACTTACCGAACATCGAAAGGTCTAGATAGATGAGGTGGACAGTATGTTTCCTATAGCGGGGGAGGCTAGGTCCGGAGGTCACAGCCTTAAGATAGAAGGTTGCTCCTTTAGTAGGGAGATGAGAAGGAATTTCTTTAGCCTGAGGTTGGTGAATCTATGAAATTCATTGTCATAGACAGCTGAGAAGACCAAGTCATTGGGTATCTTTAAAGTGGAGGTTGATAAATTCTTGATTAGTCAGGGCATCAAAGGTTATGGAGAGAAGGCTAGAAGATGGGGTTGAGAGGGAGAATATCAGCCATAATTGAGTGACATTGTAGACTCAATGGGATGAATGGCCTAATTTTGCTTCTATATCTTTTGGAGATCATGGCTGATCCATTATGGCCTTGACACACCTTCCTGGCCTTTTCCGCACCCCTTGACTCCTGGTGCTTTGTAAACACGAGATTCTGCAGATGCTTGCTGGAAATCCATGGATACTATCTGACCATCTGAATTTCTCCAGCATTTTCTGTACGTTGTCCAGATGGTACAACTGTGCTTCACCTTCTGCAGTATCTTCAGTGACCTCTGCACTAGGGCTCTACTTCGGGCAGGAGACTGAGCATGGGTTCATTATGGCTTGACCAAAGCGTACTTAACCCCTACACTGCTGCATTAGATTCAGTAGCATAGAAACAGGCCCTTTAGCCCAACTGGTTAATGCTGATCCATACCATTCCTCTCTGTGTACCTACTCCAGTAACTTTTAACTGTTGTTATTGTACTTGTCTTGGCCACCTCCTCTGCTAGCATATTCAATATATTGACCACTCTCAGGTCCCATTATATCTCTTACTGTATATCTGATGAAGGGTCTCAGACTGAAACATCATCTCTTTATTTCTCTCCATAGGTGCTGCCTGACTTGCTGAGTTCCTCCAGCCTCTTAAACCTATACCCTGTAGTTCTTGATTCCTCAGTACTGGGAGAGTGTATTCACCCTGTCTGTGCCCCTACTGATTTTATATACTGTTAAAAGATCAGCCCTCATTCTCCTACACACCAGTGGAAAAATTCCCAACCTGCTCAACCTCTCTCCATCACCCAGTCCTTCAATCCCAGCAACATCCTTGTAACTCTCCTCTGCACTCCTTTCACTTTGATCACATAGTTCCTAAAGCATCTTGAGAAGACAAATAAAGGCAAGTCTTTCAGGGTGAACGTCAGAAGTGTTGGGGGGATAGAGGAAACTAGGAGTATAAGGACTTGGCTTCCTGAAAGGAGTAGCAGGTAAAGAGGGTGGTGAAGAAGGTTTTTGCACACTGGACTTCATCAGTCAGAGAACTGACGATGGAGGTTGGGCTGTTATATTCTTGAGGCCACATTTGAAGTGTATCGTGCAAAGCTGGGACTTCTGTTATTCCTACGGGGCACAGCTTCAGAATAGAAGGTCATCCCTTTAGAACGGAGGTGAGGAGGAATCTGTGGAATTCATTGCTACAGATGGTTGAGGAAGCCAAGTCATGAGGTATATTTAAAACAGAGGGTGATAAGTTCTTGATTACTCAGGGTGTCAAAAATTATGGGGAGAAGGCAGGAGAATGAAATTGAGATGTCTAGGAATTCAGTCATGATGGAATGGCAGAACAAATTTGATGGGCCAAATGGCCTAATTCTGCTCATATTGTCTTATGGTCTTAAATAGATGACTTGGATGAAAATAGGGTAGGTGAGTAAGTTTGTATATGATACAAAGATTGGTGGCATTGTGGATTGTAGAGAAGATTGCCAAATGATACAGTAGGATAAACATCACATGGGGAGAGGAGTGGTGGATGGAGTTTATTTATTTAAACATACCTCATGGAACAGGCTCTTCCAGCCCACAGAGATGCGCTGCCTAGAAACCCATCAATTTAACCCTTCCTAATCACAGGACAATTTACAATGACCAGTATTTCTACTAACTTGTACATCTTTGGACTGTGGGAGGAAAATGAAGCACCCGGAGGTGCACACAGGAAGAACAAACAAACTTCCTTACAGGGGATGCTGGAATTGAACACTGAACTCCGACACTCCATTAGGGTTGTGCTATCATCATGCAGACACTCTTCTGTACAAGTGTGAATTGCTGCTCTTTGGGAGATCTAACGTAATGAGAGTGTACTCAGTTAATGGCAGGATCCTTAATAGCATTGATGACAGGGGGATCTTGGGGTCTAGTTACTTGGCTCCCTAGAAGTTGATAGGGTAGTACTTTCTTTAGTTGATGCACTGAGTTCAAGATCCAGGGTGTTATGCAACATCTTTATAAAACTCTGCTTAGACCACATTTACAGTATCGTGTTCAGTTGTGGTCATCTCATTACAGGAAGGTTGTGGAAGTTTTGGAGAAGGTGTAGAGGAGCTTTACCAGAATGTGACCTGATTTATTCTATGAGGAGAAGTTGGACAAGTTGCATCTGTTTTCTCTAGAGCGGTGGACGCTGAGAAGAGATTTTAAAAAGTTTATAAAATTATGCGAGGCAGAGATAGAGCAGACAGCCAGTAATTTTTTCCCTCAGGATTGAGATGTCTAGTACTAGCGGGCATGTATTTAAGGTAAGAGAGGGAATGTACAAAGGAGATATGCAAGACAGGTTTTTGTATGCAGAGAGTGATGGATGCCTAGAATGGGCTGCCAGATGTGGAGATAGAGGCAAATGGCATAGAAGTGTTTAAGAGACTCTAAGGTAAGTACATGGATATGCAGACTAGGGAGTGACATGGTCCATGTGCAGGGAAGAGGGATTAGAATAATTAGGAGACATTAGTTGAATCTGGCTTCTTCCCCCTTCCTTTCTAGTCTTGATGGAGGGTCTTGTCTTGGAGTGAAGGAGGATGAGAGGCAACTTGATAGAGTTAATAAGAGGCATAAATAGAGTGGACAGCCAGAAACATTTTTCGGGGCAGAGAGCATAATTTTAAGGTGATTGGAGGAAGTTATATAGGGACCGTCAGAGATTCTTTTTACACAAGAGTGATGGGTGCTTGGAATGTGCAGTAGGGGTAGTGGTAAAAGCAGATTCACGAGGGGCATTAAAGAAACTCTTAGGCACGTGGATGACAGGAAAATGAAGGGCTTTGAAGGGAGGGAATGGTTAGATTGATCTTTGAGTATGTTAAAGGATCGGTACAACATTGTGGACCAAAAGGTCTGTAATATGCTGTTCTATGTTAATTTCAAGAGGTAGTACAAGGGAAAACAGTAACAGAATGCAGAATAAAGTGTTAAGAGTTACAGAGAAAGTGCAGTACAGGCAGACAATGAGGTGTAAGCGCCAGTATGAGGTAAGGTCAGTAGTCCATCTCATCGCAATAGATGACCATTCAATAGTCTTGTAACAGCAGGGTAGAAGCTGTCCTTGTGCCTGGTGGTACGTGCTTTCAGGCTTTTGTATCTTCTGTCCTGCAGGAGGGTGGCACAGAGAGAATGTCTGGTGTAGAAGGAGCCTCTGATTGTGTTCATAAACACAAGCGATTCCGCAGATGCTGGAAACCCAGAGCAACGGTGCTGGAGAAACTCAGCAAGTCAGGCTGCATTTATGGAGGGAAATATGGAGTTGACGTTTTGGATCGAGACCCTTCATCAGGACTCTGATTATGTTGGCGACTTGACCAGTGTAGACTGAGTCCACGATGATAGATAGATTGGTGAAGAAGGTGTATGGTTTGCTTACCTAGGCTGACTGAAGTGCTGAGTTGTTACAGTTGTACATTAGTTTGTGTGTGTTTCTTTAGTTGACTCTATTGTATTGGTTGTTCTACTGTGAATGCCTGCAAGGAAATGAGAAGTATATGGTAGCGTATACATACTGCGGCAACTCATGTTCTCAGTATTATTTATTTGTACAGTTTGTGTTCTTTTGCACATTGGTTGTTCTAGCCTCAGCTCCAATCACCAGCAGGCTTGCTTGCCACAGCGTCTGACTGGCAACTGGAAGTCAATCTTGGCAAACAATTAAAAGTTCCTTGACTTCACTGCATCATCGTCCCCGAGGCCTGATATGGTCATTCTGTCAGAAACCTTGAAGCAGGTGGTCAGGGTAGAACTGACAGTGCCTTGGGAAGACTGGATTGGGGAGGTGATTGAGCGTTAGAAAGCCAAATACCAGGAGCTGGCAGAGACAGGAGTGAAGGACACAATGTGAACCTATAGAGGTGGGGTGTAGAGGTTTTGCTGGCTGCTCACTGTCAGAACTACTCTCTCCTTTGCATAATGGAAGCTGCAAAGAAAAGAGCCACCAGGGCCGTCACAGAGACTGCTGAGAGAGCCTCCAGGTGGCTGTGGATCAAGAGGTGTGACCTGTGGACCAATGTTGCTGGGACACAAGCCGGGGCCTAGTCAACCCTGACTGGGTCACCTGGGTGAGTGTCTGATGTTGAAAGATCTGAAACGCCTGATGATCCCAGGTTACATCACTGATTTTGTGTGCCAGCTCATCCAGGATGTGTCTCAGCAGCATGTTCTGTCTTTGTGTGTAGTTTTTCATCAGGTTTCTGGAATGGACAACAAACTCATGTACACTACCTCACTATTCCTTTTTTACTGCCTTTTTGCACTACTTAATTATATTTATATATACATATTATTGCAATTTATAGTTTTTAAAATTATTGTGTGTTGCTGCCACAAATCAACAAATTTCACGACATACGCTAGTGACCTGATTCTGACTCTATTGTATTTCTTTGTTCTACTGTGAATGACAAAGAGGTGACGTACATGGGGCACATACATTTATGGATAGGCTGCATAGCCAGTGTCTCTTTTCCATGGTAGGAGGCCATGGTGAGGGGGAGGAGGTTTAAAAAGGACTGACTCACAAAGAGTGGTTGGGGAATGGAACAAGCTGCCGGAGGAGGTGGCGGAGGCAGGGACAGTAACAACGTTTAAGAGGCAGCTGGTCAGATACGTGAATGATCAGGGCATAAGAGGATGTGATGTACACAAAATGCTGGAGGAACTCAGCCAGTTAGAGAGCATCTGTTGGGAGAAATGGACAGTCACATGGAGCGAGAGCCCATGGCGTCCGGGATGGTGGGGACCATGGCAGCTGAACTGCACCCAGGACAACAGTGCCCATTCATTAATTTTATAAATACATCAGTACAACCTTTTTTAAAGAATTAATAGGGTAGATTGGTATAAATTCAACACCACATTGCAGGCCAAATGGTCTGTCTATGTTTTATGTTCTATGTAGACTGATACAGAGCTCAGTAACATCTTGAATCTTACCAATTCAGTTTCAGGTTTATTTGTCACATGTACATTGAAACATACATGGGAAGGCATTGTTTGTGTTCTACTGTCTTCTGTTCTATATTACTATTAGATTGTTACCAAAACTAGTGATACTCTGTGATACTCTCAGTGGCCACTTTATTAGGTACACCTCTACACCAGCTCATTAATGCAAATATCTAATCAGCCATTCGTATGGATGCATCGAGGCCTGATCGTGGAAGATAAACCTGTGGGTGGCTCCAATACTCCGCACTGATTAAAAGCTTCTAGCGAAATTAGAATCGTCGAGGACGAAAGGGGAAAGCGAACAGGTGTTTAGCGCGTCTGCCGGCATTTGACCAGTCTCCCTGTCTTCTCGCTACTCACATTGGGCAGCAGGTGCAGGAGTGGGGGATTCCTCACCACCAGGGTTGGGCGCAGTTGCTGCCCCTGCAGATATCGGGCTCCTGGGCTGGTTTCACTCACCCGAGCACTGATCTGGCTCTGTGGCTGTGGATTCACTTTCGTGGACGCTGTTCTGTGTGTTATTTGTTTACTTTTTTATCGTTTACACAGTTTGTTCTTTTTTCCTCAGTGTTTGACAGTCTTTGTCTTGTGGGTTTGTTAATGGGTTCTACTGTGTTTCTTTGTTTTGTGGCTGCCTGTTAGAAGGCAAAGCTCAAGACTGCATACAGTATACATGCTTTGGTAATAAATGTACTTTGAACTTTGAAGATCTCTTTGAAAGTAGCAGCATTTGCAACAGTGTAGCATGACACTGAGTTATTTGACTGGTTTATGGACTCAAAGTCAGAGATGTACTTGCAGTCTACTGAAACTCATAGGATCAGTTCTCACGCCGCCTTAGCACTGAAGGAAGCCAAGCCTGATCCCACTTGCGAATCGTTTTATTTTATAGGAATCCGTTAGTCTCATGAGACCATGGATTTGCGCCTTGGAAGGTTTCCAGGGCGCAGGCCTGGGCAAGGTTGTATGGAAGACCAGCAGTTGCTCATGCTGCAAGTCTCCCCTCTCCACGCCACCGATGTTGTCCAGGAGAAGGGCACTAGGACCCATACAGCTTGGCACCAGTGTCATCACAGAGCAATGTGTGGTTAAGTGCCTTGCTCAAGGACACACACGCTGCCTTAGCCAAGGCTTGAACTAGTGACCTTCAAATCACTAGACCAATGCCTTAACCACTTGGCCATGTGCCACTTGCGAATCAGAATCAGGTTTAATATCACTGGCATATGTGGTAAAATGTGTTGTTTTGTGGCAGCAGTACATTACAATACATAATAATGAAAAGCTATAGACTACAATAACATGTATATATGAAAACTGAATAAAATAAGCAGGGGAAATACAGAGCAGGAAACAGTGGGGGTAAAGTTCATGGGTTCATAGTCCCTTCAGAAATCTGATGGCAGAGGGGAAGAAACTGTTCCTGAAACATTGAGTGTGTGTCTTCAGGCTCCTGTACCTCCTCCTTGATGGCAGCAATGAGACGAAGGCATGTCCTGGGTGCTGGGGGCCGTAGGTGCTGGAAGCTGCCTTTTTGGGGCATCGCCTTTAGAAGATATCCTCGATGCTGGGGAAGCTGGTGGCCATATTGGAGCTGGCTGAGTTTACAACTTTCTGCAGCTTTTTCTGATGCTGTGCAGTGCTTCCTCCCATCCCAGACGGTGATGCAACCAGTTAGAATGTTCTCCATAGTACATCTGTAGAGATTTGCACGTCTTTGTTGACATACCGAGTCTCCTCAAACTCCGAATGAAACTCCTCAATCACACACTCTCGGTGAAGTTGGATTCAGATTCAGATTCATTTATTTATCACAGAAACATGGAAACATACAAATGTGTCGCTTGTGTTAACAACTAGCACAACCCAAGGATGTGCAGGGGGCAGCCCACATTCTGGTGCCAACATAGCACTCCCACCTTGCTCAGCAGAGCAGCACAGAATGCAACACAACAACAGCAGCAAAACGAGCACCTTTCCAACAGTCCTCCAACCCTGGGACAGGCCTGCAGGCCTGATGGTGGCGAGGTGTGGATGCCCCACCTCCAAAATGGTGCTGATGGCATTGACAAAGGGCAAAGCTCTGTCCTGCCCCTAGTCTTTGCTGGCTGTGAAAGTTGTGCAATGTTTTATTCTTTGTTCTTAAATAACTCTAACATTCAGAGATGATTCAAAACTATCAAAATTGAAAAGGAAATGACTAGTTTTATTTGACAAGCATGCATTGAAATGCATCACTTGCGTCAATGACCAACACAGTCTGAGGATGTTCCGGTTACACAGTGTCACCGCGCTTCCAGTGCCAACTTAGCGTGCCCACAGCATACTGCCCCTAACCCATACCTCTTTGAAATGTGGGAGGAAACCAGAGCACCCGGAGGAAACGCACAGTCGCAAGACAAACGTATAAACTCCTACTTACTGATAGCAGCTGGGATTTAAACTCAATCCTACAGATAGCGTACCGTGCTGCCCAAAACTGAATACACAAATTAGAAATAAAAACAATCATTAGGAACATTTAAACCTATAAGCATAGACCACAGGTCCTGAGGTAAGGTTTTAACCCAAAACATCCCCCTCCCCCCTCACAGATGCTGTTCGACCCCCTGAGTTACTCCAGCACATTATTTATTGCTCCAGATACCAGCATCAGCAGTCTCCTGTGTCTCATTAAAGAGAACAACTTCTTTATCAGTTCCAGTTGGATATCAAGATTGAAGGTGTGTTTGACCTTGAAATAATTTTATCTTGCAATAACTTCAGTATTAGGTTAATTTGCAAAGTAGCACAGATAATTAATAGCTTTAGTTCTTATTTTAGATAAGTTTCAGGGAATGGAGCAGCGTGGTAGCGTTAGTGTTAGCGTAACACTATTAAAGTGGTTTCCGTTCCTGCCTCTGTCCATAAGGAGTTCGTATATTCTCCCCATAACGGTGTGGGATTCCTCCGGGTGCTCCAGTTTCCTCCCAGATTCCAAAGACTTGCAGGTTAGGGTTAGTAAGTAGTGGGCATGCTACGTCAGCACTGGAAGCGTGCCGACACCTGCGGGCTGCCCCCAGCACATCCTCAGACTGTTGGTGGTGGTTGACGCAAATGACGCATTTCATTGTGTGTTTCAATGGACATGTGACAAATAAAGCTAATCTTATCTTACATGAGAACGGGAAAGTACTCCATGCTTAAACTCACGTTGTCATTCAAAGCTCAAAGTAGATTTATTATCAAAGTACGTATATTTCACCTTATACTACTCTGAGATTCATTTTCTTGCAGGCACTCATAGTAGAACAAATAAATACATTAGAATCAATGAAAAACTGGAGAAAAGCAAAGTCTGACAAGCCACCAGTGTTCAAATACAACAAAAACAAATGATAAGTAAATAAATAAATCTGAGAACATTAATTGTAGAGTCCTTGAAAGTGACTCCACAGTTTGTGTTTAGTGATCAGTTTGGTGTTGAGCTGAGTGAAGTTATCCACGCTGGCTCAGGAGGCTGATGGTTGGAGGTAATAACTTTCTAAACCTGGTGGTGTGGGACCCACTTCCCAATGGCAGCAGTGAGAAGAGAACATGGCCCTGACGGTGGTGATCCTTGATGCAGGATATTGCTTTCCTATGAAGGCGCTCCTTGTAAATGTGGTCAATAATGGGGAGGGCTTTTCCTGTGATGGACTGGGCTGTATCAACTACTTTGTTCCTGGGCATTGGTGTTTCCATACCAGACTGTGACACAACCAGTGAGGATACTCTCCACTGAGAATCTTTAGAAGTTTGTCAAGGTTTTAGATGACATGCCAAATCTGTGCAAACTTCAAAGAAAGCAGAGATACCGCCACGCCTTGTTTGTAATGCCATTGATGTGCTGGCCACAGGATCCTCTGAAATGAAAACGCCAAGGAATTTAAAGTTACTGACTCTCTCCACCTCCGATCTCCTATTGAGGACTGGCTCATGGACCTCCAGTTTCTTCCTCATGCTGGCAATAATCAGCTCTTTGGTGTTGCTGACATTGAGTGAGCGATTGTTTTGTGGCACCACTCAACCAGGTTTTCAGTCTCCTTCCTGTATGCCAATTCGTCACCAGCTTTGAATTGGCCAACAACAGTAGTGCATTAGCAACCTGAAATATGGTGTTGGAGCTGTGCCTTGCCTCACGGTCATGACTGTGCAGTGAGTAGAGCAGGGGGCTAAGCACATAGCATTGTGGTGACGGTGCTGATGGTGATTATGGAGGAGATGTTCTGTTTTACTCCAGTTTTACTTAACTTCACTCCACGCTCCCAATATCCTTGGTCTACAAATCACAAGGGCAGAGAATGGATTTGTGCACAAACTTGACTTTGACTTTGGAGTGGTGGGTTTGTCCTCTGGAACCTGCCTCCAGAGGAGGTGGTGGGGTCAGACACAATTGAGTATAGTAGTGGGGACTTGACCTTGCAGCTGCACAAGTCATTGTGAGCCGGCATTTGGAGTACTGTGTACAGTTTTAGTCACCCAGTTGTAGGAAAAATGTGGCTCAGCTGGAACTACACATTATGACTCAGTCACTTTGCCTTTTCTGCTTGTCAGTAACAATTATTTTGTTTTCCTTACACTTGAGTACAGGAAATGACATTAAGCCATCCTGAATCTTGTTATGTCCATGTATTTTCAAATATCTCCCCTTTTTGGTTTAAACTCTGTGTACAGTTTTGGTCACCCTGTTATTGGAAAGAACTGGAAAGTGTGTAGAAAAGATTCATCAGGATGTTGTCGGACTGGAGGGCCTCAGGTCATAGAGAGATGATGGCCAGACTGCGTCTTTATTCCTTGAAATGTAGGAGAATGAGTTCAAATTCAAAGTTAAAGTACAGTTATTACTTTCATTATACATATAAATAAAATATCACCATATACAACCCTGAGATTCATTTTCTTGCGGGCATATTCAATAGATCCAATAACCATAATAGAAGCAATGAAAGGCCACACCAACAGGGCGTACAACCAGCGTGCAGCAGAGAACAAACTGTGCAAGTACCAAAAGAAAAAAAAAGCAATAAACGTCGAAAACATGAGATGAAGAGTCCTTGAAAGTGAGTCCATTGCTTGTGGGAACAGTTCAATGATTGGGACAAGTGAAGTTGAGTGAATTATCCATTCTTGTTCAGGAGTCTGATGGTTGAGGGGTGATGACTGTTCATGAACCTGATGGTTGAGGGATAATAACTGTTCATGAACCTGATAGTGAGTCCTAAGATTCTTATACCTTCTTCCCGATGGCAGCAGTGAGAAGAGAGCATGGCCTGGTTGGTGGGGGTCCCTGATGATGAATACTGCTTTCCTGCAATTATGCTCTGTGTAGATGTGCTCAATGGTGGGAAGGGCTTTATCCATTATGTACTGGGCTGTATCCACTACTCTTTGTGGGAATTTCTGTTCAAGGGCATTGGTGTTTTCATTCTAGGTTGTGATGCAGCCAGTCAATTCTCTCTCCACTACACATCTATAGAAGTTTGTCAAAGTTTTAGATGACATGCCAAATCTTTGCAACTGCTGTGCTTTCTTCGTGATTGCACTTGCGTGCAGAACCCAGAACAAGTCCTCCAAAATGATAACACTGATGAATTTAATATTGCTGACTCTGTCCACCTCTGATTTCCCCCAATGAGGATTGGCTCATGGACCTCCAGTTCTCTCCCCCTGAAGTCAATAATCAGCTCCTTGGTTTTACTGACACTGAGTAAGAGGTTGTTGTAGCACAGATTATCATTCTCCCTCTTATATGCTGATTCCCCACCACCTACGTAAGTGGTGTCATCAGCAAACTTAAATATGGTATTGGAGCTGTGCTTAATCTCACAGTCATCAGTATAAAGTGAATGGAGCAGGGGGCTAAACACATGGCCTTGCGGTGCACTTGTGCTGATGGAGATTGTGGAGGAGATGTTGTTGCCAATCTGAACTGACTGGGGTCTGCAAATGAGAAAATCGAGGATCTAATTGCACAAGGAGGTATTGAGGACGAGGTCTTGAAGCTTGTTCATTCTGAGGGTTGATAGTATTGACTGCTGAGCTGTAATCGATAAGGAGCATCCTGATGTGTGCATTTTGCTGTTCAGATGTTCAGGTTTGAGTGAAGAGCCAATAAAATGACATCTGCTGTGGACCTGTTATGTCAGTAGGCATTTTGGAGCAGATCCAAGTCACTTCTCAAGCAGGAGTTGAGATGTTTCATCGTTAACCTCTCAAACCACTTCACCACTGTGGACGTAAGTGCTGCTGGGTGATAGTCATTGAGACAAGTTACCGCGTTCTTCCTTGGCACCAATATAATTGAAGCCGGCTTGGTGGGTACCTCAGAATACCGAAACAGGAGGTTAAAGATCTCAGTGAACACACAGGCCTGTTGATCAGCTGAGGTCTTTAGTACGCGACAGGTTTCTCATCTGGTCTGGATGCTTTCCACGAGTTCATCCTCCTGAAGGATGCTCCCGCACTGGCCTCAGCGACTGAAGTCACAGGGTCACTGGGGGCTGTGGGAGTGCGTAATGGCCTCAGAGACTGAAGTCACAGGGGTCACTGGGGGCTGTGGGAGTGCGTAATGGCCTCAGAGACTGAAGTCACAGGGTCACTGGGGGCTGTGGGAGTGCGTAATGGCCTCAGAGAGTCACAGGGTCATCGGGGGCTGTGGGAGTGCGTAATGGCCTCAGAGACTGAAGTCACAGGGTCACTGGGGGCTGTGGGAGTGCGTAATGGCCTCAGAGACTGAAGTCACAGGGTCACTGGGGGCTGTGGGAGTGCGTAATAGCCTCAGAGAGTCACAGGGTCATCGGGGGCTGTGGGAGTGCGTAATGGCCTCAGAGACTGAAGTCACAGGGTCACTGGGGGCTGTGGGAGTGCGTAATGGCCTCAGAGACTGAAGTCACAGGGTCACTGGGGGCTGTGGGAGTGCGTAATGGCCTCAGAGACTGAAGTCACAGGGTCACTGGGGGCTGTGGGAGTGCGTAATGGCCTCAGAGACTGAAGTCACAGGGTCACTGGGGGCTGTGGGAGTGCGTAATGGCCTCAGAGACTGAAGTCACAGGGTCACTGGGGGCTGTGGGAGTGCGTAATGGCCTCAGAGACTGAAGTCACAGGGTCACTGGGGGCTGTGGGAGTGCGTAATGGCCTCAGAGACTGAAGGCACAGGGTCACTGGGGGCTGTGGGAGTGCGTAATGGCCTCAGAGACTGAAGGCACAGGGTCACTGGGGGCTGTGGGAGTGCGTAATGGCCTCAGAGACTGAAGTCACAGGGTCACTGGGGGCTGTGGGAGTGCGTAATGGCCTCAGAGAGTCACAGGGTCATCGGGGGCTGTGGGAGTGCGTAATGGCCTCAGAGACTGAAGTCACAGGGTCACTGGGGGCTGTGGGAGTGCGTAATGGCCTCAGAGACTGAAGTCACAGGGTCACTGGGGGCTGTGGGAGTGCGTAATGGCCTCAGAGACTGAAGTCACTGGGGGCTGTGGGAGTGCGTAATGGCCTCAGAGACTGAAGTCACAGGGTCACTGGGGGCTGTGGGAGTGCGTAATGGCCTCAGAGACTGAAGGCACAGGGTCACTGGGGGCTGTGGGAGTGCGTAATGGCCTCAGAGACTGAAGTCACAGGGTCACTGGGGGCTGTGGGAGTGCGCAATGGCCTCAGAGACTGAAGTCACAGGGTCACTGGGGGCTGTGGGAGTGCGTAATGGCCTCAGAGAGTCACAGGGTCATCGGGGGCTGTGGGAGTGCGTAATGGCCTCAGAGACTGAAGTCACAGGGTCACTGGGGGCTGTGGGAGTGCGTAATGGCCTCAGAGACTGAAGTCACAGGGTCACTAGGGGCTGTGGGAGTGCGTAATGGCCTCAGAGACTGAAGTCACAGGGTCACTGGGGGCTGTGGGAGTGCGTAATGGCCTCAGAGACTGAAGGCACAGGGTCACTGGGGGCTGTGGGAGTGTGTAATGGCCTCAGAGACTGAAGTCACAGGGTCACTGGGGGCTGTGGGAGTGCGTAATGGCCTCAGAGACTGAAGGCACAGGGTCACTGGGGGCTGTGGGAGTGCGTAATGGCCTCAGAGAGTCACAGGGTCATCGGGGGCTGTGGGAGTGCGTAATGGCCTCAGAGACTGAAGTCACAGGGTCACTGGGGGCTGTGGGAGTGCGTAATGGCCTCAGAGACTGAAGTCACAGGGTCACTGGGGGCTGTGGGAGTGCGTAATGGCCTCAGAGACTGAAGGCACAGGGTCACTGGGGGCTGTGGGAGTGCGTAATGGCCTCAGAGACTGAAGTCACAGGGTCACTGGGGGCTGTGGGAGTGCGTAATGGCCTCAGAGACTGAAGTCACAGGGGTCACTGGGGGCTGTGGGAGTGCGTAATGGCCTCAGAGACTGAAGTCACAGGGTCACTGGGGGCTGTGGGAGTGCGTAATGGCCTCAGAGAATCACAGGGTCATCGGGGGCTGTGGGAGTGCGTAATGGCCTCAGAGACTGAAGTCACAGGGTCACTGGGGGCTGTGGGAGTGCGTAATGGCCTCAGAGACTGAAGTCACAGGGTCACTGGGGGCTGTGGGAGTGCGTAATAGCCTCAGAGAGTCACAGGGTCATCGGGGGCTGTGGGAGTGCGTAATGGCCTCAGAGACTGAAGGCACAGGGTCACTGGGGGCTGTGGGAGTGCGTAATGGCCTCAGAGACTGAAGTCACAGGGTCACTGTGGGCTGTGGGAGTGCGTAATGGCCTCAGAGACTGAAGTCACAGGGTCACTGGGGGCTGTGGGAGTGCGTAATGGCCTCAGAGAGTCACAGGGTCATCGGGGGCTGTGGGAGTGCGTAATGGCCTCAGAGACTGAAGTCACAGGGTCACTGGGGGCTGTGGGAGTGCATAATGGCCTCAGAGACTGAAGTCACAGGGTCACTGGGGGCTGTGGGAGTGCGTAATGGCCTCAGAGACTGAAGTCACAGGGTCACTAGGGGCTGTGGGAGTGCGTAATGGCCTCAGAGACTGAAGTCACAGGGTCACTGGAGGCTGTGGGAGTGCGTAATGGCCTCAGAGACTGAAGTCACAGGGTCACTGGGGGCTGTGGGAGTGCGTAATGGCCTCAGAGACTGAAGTCACAGGGGTCACTGGGGGCTGTGGGAGTGCGTAATGGCCTCAGAGACTGAAGTCACAGGGTCATCGGGGGCTGTGGGAGTGCGTAATGGCCTCAGAGACTGAAGTCACAGGGTCATCGGGGGCTGTGGGAGTGCGTAATGGCCTCAGAGACTGAAGTCACAGGGTCACTGGGGGCTTTGGGAGTGCGTAATGGCCTCAGAGACTGAAGTCACAGGGTCATCGGGGGCTGTGGGAGTACGTAACGGTTCCTCCTTCCTTAGATGGTCAAAGCGAGCATAGAGGGGAAACCCTATAGAAGTGTTTAAAATCATGAGGGTGGATGACAACAGTTTTTCTCCAGGCTAGCGGAGTCCAGAACTAGGGGCTATAGGTTACGGCTGAAAGAGGAGAGGCTTAGAAAGGGACCTTCATGCTGACAGTGGTGCGGGTATGGAACCAGCAGCCAGAAGAAGTCTTGAATCAGAGTCAGGTTTAATATCACCAGCGTGTGTCATGAAGTTTGTTGTTTGTGGCGGCAGTACATTGCAATAAATAATAATAAAATTATAGACTACAATAAGAAATATGTATAAAAACGAAAATTAAATAAGTAGTGCAAAAGTGAGTGGAAAATAATGAGGTAGTGTTCGCGTTGGTTGAGTCAGGTATAATAATGTCATTTTAAAATGAGTTGAATAGGTAGACGGATCTAACCAAGATTTTCCAATTTGTGGGGGCTGTTTTTAAAATATTTTCATAATCTTTGAATTCTTGTTAAAGTACAGAAGTTGGTGAATAGTATAATTTATTATCTGATAAGTTTTTTTTCTTATTTTCCCAAACAGCTTCGACTATGGTAGTGGGTGTAGATCTTTTTTTAAATAAAATTGTTTATATCCTAATACACGGATTAATCTAATCTATATGAATATAGAGTAAGGAGTTCGTTCATGTGATTCAATATACTGTATCTGGTATTATTATATTTTTTCTTTTGTTTTATAATATGTATTCTCTTGGCCTCTGTATTCTTCTATATAGAAATCTATAATCTAATCTATATATAGAGATTATCTATATGCTTTCCCATCCACCTGCCTGTTCCAAAGGCAAAAGCGAAGTCAAAGTTGGATTTATTGCCATATGCACGACTCCAGGTATGGATAGGTGAAATGAATTACCTTGCAGCAACATCACAGGCACGTAGCGTCATGTACAGGATGTAGCATAGAACACAGAATGTTACAGTATGGTCCTTTGGCCCACGATGTGTGGCAACCTGTATCAACCTACTTCACAATCAATCTAACCCTTCCCTCCCACGTAACCTTCCATTTTTCTTTCATGCATGTGCCTATCAACGAGTTTCTTAAATATCCCTAATATGTCAGCCTCTATCACCACCGTTCTATGTAAAATAAGAACTGCCTCTGGCATCTCCCCTATACTTTCTTCCACACATATTAAAAGGATGTTCTCTGGTATTGAAAATTGTCGCCTGGGGGCAAAAAGGGTGGCCACTCTTATCTATGCCTGGTGTAATCTTACACACCTGGTAAATCTCCTCTCTAAAGCTTTTACATCCATACTATAATGAGGCAACCAGAACTGAACAGAATATTCCAGGTGTGGTCTAACCAGAGTTTTATAGAGCTGCAACATTACCTCACGGCTCTTGTACTCAATCCCCCTGACTAATGAAGGCCAACACACCATGCACCTTCTTAACCACCCTATCAATTTGCGTGGCAACTTTGAGGGATTTATGGACTTGAACTCCAGATATCCCTCTGTGCCTGTACTATGCTAAGTATCCAGACATTAACCTGTACTCTCCCTTGAAGTTCAGCCTTACAAAATGTGTCATTTCACACTATTCTGGATTGAACATTCATGACGGAAGCATAAAATTAATCATTAATGATACACAATTTTTAAAGAAAATGCAATAAAAACATAAAGATGAGATGCCTGATCTGCTGAGTTCCTCCAGCATTTTGTGTGTATCGCAATAAAAATGTAAACAGGGTATATTTTAGTGTGAAGTAGTCATGGTGTTGCTAATCTGTAGTGATTCAGGTTTTGTTGGATGGTTCCAGAACTCAATGGTTGAAGGGAAGAAGCTGTTCTGATAAACTTTCACTGCTGGTATGTTTTCCCTTTGATATGAAAACCATGTAGAGCTCTACTTTCACAAGCTGTTTCTGTGTTTATGTGCACGTG